>NC_056743.1:395933603-396013603 GCF_019279795.1 Protopterus annectens | reverse complement strand
GTACTGTTTGTGGCTTTGTGACACTGGGTGGAAGCACAAATATTGACTACATACTATAAATTAGACAGGCAGCATTTTCATGCATCTGAAATGTACATAGAAATGTACAGCAGAACAGACATAGCAGTCATGTTTTCACATTGTGCGAAGTTCACAAGAGCTGAAAATATTACTTTCTATCCCACTGTAGATTAGAATAAAAGATTATACACAGACACTATGCTGCATGTGCTATAATATCCCTCAGCAGGACACCAAAAAGAAGTGCATTATGATGATTCTGTATAGTAACTGACCATACAGTGCAACAGTGTCCACATACAAAATTAAGTAGGAAAAGAGGAAGTTAGCTGCTAGAGGTATGACATTCCATGCCACATATATCAAAGAACAACAGAGCATATTCATTCTTTGTGGTGTAGGTATGCCAGCTTATGATTAGTAACATAATGTCTGTTAAAAACAAAGTGTTTGGTTTAATGGTCATCCCTTCAAGTACAGTGAGGTTGTTTCCATAGTCCAAATGGTGGCATATATGGTGAGCTGTAGCAGGAGATGATATAGCAATTGATTTTGCTGATCTTCTTTTGGATGTCTAAGTGTTCTAAATTAGAGTCATGGGCAATTTGACATGAGTTAATGGGATTTCTGGCAAAAACAGATACTCTTCTCATGTTACTCCTAGGCCTGAGTGCATGACAAGTGCAAAATCCTGGAAAAGCTGGAGTGTTTTCACTGCATTGGAACCATGTTTTGTGAACTACAGAAAAGTGCATGTTTTCAGGAATCAAGAGGAGCTCAATTTCTGATGTCAGCCTGTTCAGAAGTCCAGCATTGAGGAGGGCCACCTTGATATTTTCTAGAACTATGTTTGCTATGTTGCATTGTCCAGTAAGTGGATACTGCCTAAACAGGCATTAAGGGAGCAGCAGACCATTTCAACAGTATAGAACATCTTTTTTTAATTTCTCCAAGTCTTTTGGGTTTCTGATATCATGACAGGAATGGACCCCATTCCTAAGTCAAAGTATGATTAAAATTCATGAAATTAGCATTGTTTCAATCTTTGATGTCAGCCAGTAGTGCTCTTTGCAGCACCGCACTGTGCTCAGTAATGACTCCTTCTGCAGTTTTTTATAAGACCCGTTGCTCCTACTACTATTGGAAATGTCTGGGTATCTTTCTTCCACATTGCTCTTGTTTCTGCCTACAGATCCTGATATTTTATGACTTTGTGTCTCTCTGTACGCAAGACACTGTAGTCACTGGGTGTGGCAATTTCAATGATCAATGCTACTCTTGTCTTCTTTTCTTGGACCACTATATCCAGTTTTCTAGCATGTATCTTTTGAACTGTTGGTAATGGATGATCCCAAGTAATGTAGACTTCTTTATTTTCTATGATGCTTTGTGGCTGATGTTTTTCGGCCACTTCAATACCATGATGTTTGCACAATCCCCAGTGCAACAGTCTCACCACATTATTATGCCTTTCAGTATACAGTCCTTCTGCCATTAGTATGTCACAATCAGCAAGAGTTGGGCAACTGTTTCCAATTAGGTTTTACAAAGCCTACATTTGTCTGTTTCTTCCACATGTTCAATGGACTTTTTAAACCAACATATACACAGCCCACTATCTTAGGCCACCAATATTAACCTTTCATCTCTTGGTTTGAATTTGCCTCTCCTTAACCATCCCTGTGTTCATTCCTGATCAAAATGAGGTTCTTCCAGAAGTTTTCTATACTTGTAACTATATTTATGCTTTTTCCAAATTTCTTGCCTTCTCATCTGATGCTTCACCTTATATTCTTTCTTTTGTTTTTTTTGGCACATTCAGTTGCTGCCTGATTTTTTTATCTATTTCTGGTTTGATTTCCATTCCTGCTTGACGCTGATATACTTCTGCTAGGTTAAGCAGAGAAGTCATCTTAGATTTATTCTCCTCATGTTTCAAAACTTTCACTACGTTTGGGTCTTGTGAGGTCAGCAGGTATGTGTGGAGTCCCACAATTGCAGACCTGTACATATAATCAATTTCAAGGAGGCACTGATTTTTTTTAATTATTTGTTGAACATGAAGCATTCTTCTTGTTTTCCTATCTAATCTATCCAACACATTTTGGGACCAGTAAATCACTTCAAAACTGTTAAGTTAGGACAGGAAGAGCAAATTGGTTCATAGTATGGATTTTGTTCCCAGATGTCAGTGCTGTTTTCAGGATTAATTTAAGTCTTCTGAAGTATTCTTACTAAGTTTTATTCACATTTGTTTGCATTTTATTGTTGATACTTCATCAATTCCCATATAGTTATACACGCTTTTTGCTCAAGTTCTTTTATATCATATTCTTATCCCAAACTGATGTTTTCCTGGAGTTGCAGTTTTACTTGCTTTAAAGGTTACATTTGCACATTTATCAAGACCAAATGACATTCTTATAATATCTGAAAAAGTATTGACAACTTGCAGTTGTGCATTCAGTTCCTCTTGATGAGCTATACAGTTTTAAATCATCAACAAAGAGAAGGTGAGAAGTCTTTACACTTTATTCTTTTCTAGGATTACAGATTATAGCCATGGCCTAAGGTGTTGAGTAAACAGCTTCATGGATAAGGGAAAGGCAGAATAGTAATGGTGACAGAAAGTCATCCTGGAATATCCCCTTTTGAATTTTTATCCCTGGGATAAGAATTTGTCCTTTATCCATGGCTTAACTGCAAAGTGGTCAGCCACTGTTTCATGGTCACTGTAATGTAATCGATTAATGTGGAGTGTATCTTATACATTTTTAAGCACTCTTTTATCCATGAATGACGGATACTATCAAATGCTTTTTTATAGTCAATCCATGCCATACTTAGATGCTTCCCCTTTATACAGTTTCCACTATGATTTTATTTAACAACAAATGATGCTTTGTTCCATATGACTTTCTCTTATTGTCCTTTTGTTCTACTGCCATAATTAAGTTTTGTTCTAAATGACTATAAACTCTGTCAGCATAAATTCCAGTGTATAGTTTATACATCGTCAGAAGGTAAGTTATTGGTCTATAATTTTTAGGGTAGCTTGCAGGTTCATTCTTAAGTAGGAGCATTGTTTTCCTGTTGTTAACCAGGTCAGTGTCATTTCTTGGTGTGCATATAAATAGTTCTTACTCATGGCTTAATCTTCATGCAAAGATGCTATTACTTTTAACCGGAAGATAGGTACTGCATCTGTGCCTGAGATTTTCCAATTAGAGGCTTTTCTTAACTTTGTTTCATTCTCTCTAGCTGTTGCTTCATCTCATTTCATATCCTGTACCTTTAAACTTCTTATTCTTTCTTTTACTTCTTCTATCCATTTAGCATCTTTGTTATGCTCCACAGTATCTTCATAGATACTTCTCCAAAATGTATCTATTTCTTCATTTTTTTGGTAGTCTTTCAATTCCTTTTATCTTATCTATCTATACTTTTCCATGGCTGCTGCGTGTCCTTGAACCTAGAGGTATGCTAACAACTCAATCTATCCACTACCTTGCATTAAGGGTCCTGCCTGGCTTCTAAGGACCCCTGATCCACCTCAAGCCTTGCCAAATTGGACCATCCTTTTTTTCTGCTGCCCCTGTGCTTTCACCTGTCTGTACCAGACTTGTTAACAATCTATCCACTACCTTGCATTAAGGGACCTGCCTGGCTTCTAAGTACCCCTGATCCACCTCAAGCCTTGCCAAATTGGACCATCCTTTTTTTCTGCTGCCCCTGTGCTTTCATCTGTCTGTACCGGACTTACTAACAATCTATCCACTACCTTGCATTAAGGGACCTGCCTGGCTTCTAAGGACCCCTGATCCACCTCAAGCCTTGCCAAATTGGACCATCCTTTTTTTCTGCTGCCCCTGTGCTTTCACCTGTCTGTACCAGACTTACTAACAATCTATCCACTACCTTGCATTAAGGGACCTGACTGGCTTCTAAGGACCCCTGATCCACCTCAAACCTTGCCAAATTGGACCATCCTTTTTTTCTGCTGCCCCTGTGCTTTCACCTGTCTGTACAAGACTTACTAAGTATGTTTCACTATTGGCCCATATTGTAGGCTAATCCATTTTATTTGTCTTGTAATTCAACTTTGTAAAGTAATTTAGCCTCTGAGTCAGGAAAACCGGCAGCCAGACTCCTCCCCCTGACTAAAATCTCCTGATAGATTTTTCCCTCGCTACTTACCTTATCCTTCCCCACCTACTTATTCTTTTCCTGGTTACCTGCTGTAATTTCTTTTCTGCCCACTAGGTGGCAGTGTACTCTAGCCTTCGTGCTCTTACTCACTCCCCTTATTTTCCTAGTCTCAGCTCACTGCATTCCTTTTCTTCTATCTCTCATCGCTTGCCCTGTTGCCTGACTTCTCCCCCTACTACTCCTGCTCTGTTCCTAGTCCGTACTTTTCTCATCTTCTACCAACTATAGACTTAATTTTTTCTAGTTTCCCCTCCTTACTATCCTCTCTCCTATACCTTACCTGCTCTTCTAGCAGCTGCTTACCTGCTCCACTGTCTATCTCTGGGGTTCTGGTGCTCACTGATTGTCTCTGCTGAATCCTCCACTACTTGCTCTGCTATCTCTTACTACCTTCACTTTTACCTGGACCTTAATAGTCCTACTTAGGAGGGTTACTTAGTCCCTCCCTTATCTACCTGCCCCCTCTGTTTTGCTGCCCCCTCCCACTTCTCACCTCATTTCCTGCCCTGAGGGCATATAAAGGGAAAGCCTTTGTAGCGCCTTCCTTTACTATTTACACTTTTCCCTGGCTGCTGCTTGTCCTTGAACCTAGAGGTACGCTAACAACTGTAAGTACCATTTATTCTCAATGATACTGATTATTTGTGTTTTTTACCCTGTACTGCTTCTGAGCCATCATAACTATTTGTCTTGCTGAACTAATTGTATTTTTTTTTGCGCCACCTGTGTAGCAAAGAAAAGAGTACCTTACATCACTAACTTGCTAATATATCTCTGTTGCGATCTCTCTGATGCCATTAGTATGTTGTGATTAGCATTATTAACTGGCACATTCTTTTAGTGGTTTATTATGTCTCATTTCTTTTTAACTGATTTAATTAAGTGATGGTAGCATATTCTGCGTCTTGACTAGCCCATCTGTAGAACTGCTAGCAGCTAGTGTTAAGCTTTTTTAATGTGGCTTACTAATTGTTTTCTTTCTTAGCGTTTTTGAAATATCTCATTTTTCTAACCTGTTTAGTTTAGCAAATATATTTCATTTTTGTGTCCTTTAACTTGAATTGTACTCAATGTTAGCAGTTACTTGGCTTGTGGTTCCTCCGACATGGTCTGTGTTGCGCAGTTTGTAAAACGAGCATCTCTGCTCTAACCAGATGCTTATAGTTGACTGCCTAACCACATTTACTAAATTAACCAAGGGCTAGGGTAGGGTGTTTTATAGTTGTGTGCTTATTCATATGTTCTACATTTGTCAGGGGAAGGGTACGCAATCGCATTCTGCTCTGCTCCTGTTAAGCTCATAACTAGTACACAGTGTTTGCGGAACATATCCCTGTATTTTTTGTTGATATTAGGTCAAGACCGCCAAATGGGTTACAGTACTGTATTACTCTTTAGCATCCCTACTGTTTCTTGATATTACCTCATCTCCGTCTGCACTGTTTGCAGAATTTATGTCCCTGTTTTTTTAACACTAGATAAGGTCCGCTAAATGTGGTAAAGTATGGTACAATTATTAGCAGCCCAACAGTTTCTTTCCTGTACCTATCTCAGTGCAATAGTTGAAAAAGGACTACTTCCTTATCTACCCAATATTGTGTTTTTGGTGGATTTATGCAAATGCTCCGTGGGAGTTAATACCATTATACCAAGTAGCTGTTACCTGTTTCATTACTTTGTGAACTTGCCTGGCTTATTTTACTTTTGTAATACAACCTCTTATTGGGAATTGTCTTTTTTTAATGGCTACTACAAATTAGTATTTTTATACTTTGCTATACCACACTGCTATTTATACTGGAATACTATTGTTTCTGTGAACAGTTTTAAGTATCTGAACGCTACTTGTTTTTAATCACAGTTTTTACCCAATTCACTTTTCAGGCTACTTTAAACATCACATTTAGCCTTTTACATGCATACTCTGACATATTTTAGATTGTTTGTATTGATGCTAGACTGAATGTTCAAACCTAGCCTAGTTCCTAGAGCAATTCTGTTATGAATGTATACTTAGTATTTTATACATACTTGTAGAACTGTTGACCTACCTTACCTTATCTGTATACTAAAGGTTCTTTTTGATGCTTTATTACATTTTAATACCCTTTCTTCTTACCTTTTTCACCTTCCTAGCAATCTATCCACTACCTTGCATTAAGGGACCTGCCTGGCTTCTAAGGACCCCTGATCCACCTCAAGCCTTGCCAAATTGGACCATCCTTTTTTGCTGCTACCCCTGTGCTTTCACCTGTCTGTATTGGACTTACTAAGTATGTTTCACTATTGACCCATATTGTAGGCTAATCCATTTTATTTGTCTTGTAATTCAACTTTGTAAAGTAATTTAGCCTCTGAGTCAGGAAAACCAGCAGCCAGACTCCTTTCCCTGACTAAAATCTCCTGGTAGATTTTTCCCTTGCTACTTACCTTATCCTTCCCCACCTACTTATTCTTTTCCTGGTTACCTGCTGTAATTTCTTTTCTGCCCACTAGGCGGCAGTGTACTCTAGCCTTCGTGCCCTTACTCACTCCCCTTAGTTTCCTAGTCTAAGCTCACTGCATTCCTTTTCTTCTATCTCTCATCCCTTGCACTGTTGCCTGACTTTGCCCCCTACTACTCCTTCTCTGTTCCTAGTCTGTACTTTTCTCATCCTCTACCAACTATAGACTTAATTCTTTCTAGTTTCTCCTCCTTACTATCCTCTCTCCTACACCTTACCTGCTCTCCTAGCAGCTACTTACCTGCTCCACTGTCTCTCTCTGGGGTTCTGGTGCTCACTGATTGTCTCTGTTGAATCCTCCACTACTTGCTTTGGCCCGCTCCGTTCGCCGTACGGGCTCACTCCACTCCCCTACCCTACCCCCAATTCCCACCCACCCCAGTGCTGTTACACTTACACATCCTTAGCCACACCCACTGCGCTACTTAGCCTATCATCTCACACTACCAATTATCTACCCCTCCCATTGCCAACTCTCTCCTTAATCTTCTCCTCCCTACTGCAAGAAGACAATAAACCCTCTATCTCTATCTTCTCTGCTACCTCCCCCTTTAGCCACCCCTTATCTTTTCTACCATACCATATCTCATATTTTTACTTGCACTAACATTTTACATAACCTCACAACCCTATTATCTAAAATGATCATCTTACAGAACTCTAACCTGAAAAAATATCTTCTTATTACTTCTTCATTAATTTTCCTAGCATTACCCTATGCTCTAACCTCCTACGAACATTTCTCTCTAATTAATAGTGTACCTCCCCACCAACAAACTCTACCAATCACACACCCCAGCTCCCTCTATCATAGCAACATAACCTCTACTTCAGTTTACCTACTCCCTAGATTTCATAGATCTTCCCATGTCACTTACTTCTATAGTAAGACAAGCTTACCCAAGTACTTTAAAAGCATAAAGACTTTACTAAAACATCCCACTCAGCTTCTATTAGATGAAGATATCCATCCTAATCCTGGCCCAATTCCACATATCTACAATAACCCACAAAAACAAACATCTAATGGTGTTTCTACCTCTATACAATTAGTTAACTCTCTCAGAATAGCTCAACTTAATATCCGTAGCATTAACAACAAACTCAGTCAATTGCACGCTCTTTTACAAGTGCATGCATTTGATATCCTTTGCCTTACAGAAACTTGGTTGAAACCCTCTACTCATGACCTAGAAATAACCCCACCTGGATATAATATCCTTAGATGTGACCGCACTTCCAAGAAGTGTGGGGGGTAGCAATCTTGTATAAATCTGAACTTCTACTCTCATCCTATAATGTGTTACCACCCTCTAATAACAATGCAGAAACCCTTACCATCAAACTCCAGCTTAATAAATCTAAATCTATTTATATCATTTGTACCTACATTCCTCCAGGAAACAATATTAACACTCTGGGAAACATTCTTAGTAGCCTTTCCACCCTTCTACCTCAAGAAACAATTGTACTTCATGATTTTAACATCGACTGGACTACTTGTAGCTCCCCCAATCCTAACACCCATATTAATCTTTATGGCTTCTCTCAAATAATAAACACCCCCACAAGAATCCACAAACCTAATAATAAAGAAACCATGCTTGACTGGATCCTTATAAATAGTCATCCTGAAACCTATAAAACAGGAACGCTTCCAGATGACATTAGCGACCATGTTCTAACCTATATAACAAAGCAAAAGGCTCATAGTCCTAAAAATAACACTTTTATATCCTATCGCTCAAAGAAACACTTTCAAGCAGAGAGCTTTAAAAGTGAACTAAAGGCCTGCAACTGGTCACCACTGAAACAACTCAAACTAGATGAAGCTGTTTCCTACTTTAATACTAAATTCCTACAAATCCTTGATCTCCATGCCCCCCCTCGCTCTTCCCGAGTTAGGACCAAAGCAGCCCCATGGCTCACAAAACAAACCAGGGAAAAAATATTCTGAAGGAACAAAATATGGGCCAAATGGAGAGCCACTAAGAGCTCTGCAGATCACCTATTCTTTAAACAGCTAAGAAATGCTACCAAAAAAGACATTTTCCTAGACAAAAAAACTTTTATTTCCACCTTCAACAATCTCACCCAAAAAACCCTCAAAAGTTCTGGTCAGGCATTAATAAACTTCTCCAACCAGGACATACCAAAACTCCAGCCCCATCTTCAATTCCCCACAATAATCCTTTGCTAATAGCTGATGCCTTCAACAATTACTTCACAGAAACAATTCAAACTCTTGCAAAGACACTACCTCCCATTTCCCCCAGCACTTTCCAAAATACAAACAGCTCAGTGCCCTCCTTCCATATACAACCCATACCAACATCCTTTATCTGCAAACTCCTTCAAAAACTCAAATCTTGTACCCCTTCTGCTGACCACCTGCCAGCTGAATACCTCCAAATAGCAGCCAAAGTGATTGCATACCCCATATCCATTCTTATAAACCAAACAATCATAGAAGGTAACATCCCATCCATATGGAAAGTCTCCCACATTATCCCCTTACATAAAGGAGGCAAATCCACTGATATCTCTAATTTATGACCAATTGCATTACTTTCCCCACTGGCCAAAATAATGGAAAAATGTATTCACCACCAACTACTTCAACATCTGCTCCATAATAATTTACTAGCCAACTGCCAGCACGGCTTTAGGCCCATTCATAGCACAACTACCGCCCTGCTAACTTTTACTGACTGTATAAACAGGAATCGAAATAATAACTCCCTATCTTCTGCACTATTCATTGACTTATCAGAAGCCTTTGATATGGTGAACCACAACTTACCGATCAGTGTGCTAAAAGCCCAATCTCTTGACCCACTAGCAATACGTTGGTTTACATCCTATCTAGAAAACAGACAACAAGCAGTACTCTGGGACAATAATCTCTCCACACCTCTACCCGTAAACATTGGAGTTCCTCAAGGCTCTATCCTAGGCCCTCTTCTATTTTCCATTTTTATTAATGATCTCAACACTGTTTTTCCTAAAGCCACCTGCATACAATACGCTGATGACTCTACTTTAATCTGTACTGCTAAGTCATCAACCTCTCTTCAGACCATGACTCAAACAGTATTTAACACTGTTGAAAAGTGGTTTACCCACCATTGCCTCCTCCTAAATGCTAAAAAAACAAAATTGCTGCTTTTCGCTCCCACCCAAAAGTTACCAGAAATCCACTTTACAATTACCTTTAACAATGGAACTACTATTTCCCCTGAAACTACCACACGTCTCCTGGGCATTACCATAGATAATAAACTCAGCTATGACGACCATATCAATAATACCATCCAAACTGTTAATAAAAAACTAGGCTCCCTGTATAGAATCAAACCCTACCTCACACCACTAGCTAGAAACTCTATTGCCCAGACTCACCTCATTTCTACCCTATTCTATGCTTCTGCTATATACATCAATCTTTCAAAACACAATCTAAACAAACTTGAAACTAGCTATAACAACATAGCCAGATTTGCCACAGGCAACCCTTTTAGAACCCACCACTGTCACAACCTTAAACAACTCGGATGGTCAGCACTACAAAACCATCTACTGTATAATCAACTGGTGATCATACAAAAAATTCTTCATCACCCAAATAATACCCCAATCTTCACTAACCTGATCTCCCCATATAAAAATCTTGCAACACTTTGCTCTGCAAATAAGTTATTAATTTCCAATATTAAATCTAATAATAAAGCTAGGGACTCACTTTTTACTAACGTTGTGGGCAAAATCTGGAACAAGCTTCCTATGACACTCACATCTCTTTCATCTACGTCTCTTTTCAAGAAACACCTCAAAGAGCATCAGAAATTCCTCTGGCTTTGTCCCTGTTCTAAACCAGACTGAACCTTACTTCTTCCTCCTATTTTTCTCATCTTACTATACTCCTTCCTTCTGTGCTATGTCCTCTCTGCAACACAATTCTATAGAAGCCATCTGTATACTAGCCAGTGCTTTTTTTTCCTCTACAACCTTCTTTTTCTTTTTCTCCTTTTTGTCTTACAAATGATAACATTAAACCCTTGAGTTTACCTGTACTTGTGTGTATCTTAAATTATGCATTGACTCTATACTACTATTCTTAAACATCATTTTTATTTTTTTTCTTTCCAAATATTGTTAATTCTCCTATGTATAGCAATTTAGAATTTTTTTAAGTATTGTATTTTTTAAGTATTGTAATTTTTTCTGAAGTATTGTATTTTTTAACTATTGTTTTCTGTAATTTTACTTTGCTTGGAGCTTATCTCCCTGGGCCTCTACTGAAAAGGGACATGTATCCAGCTAGACTAGCCCAGTCAACAAATGCAAAATAAATAAAAATAAAATAAATTATTTCCCGGTTCTCTATAAAACCTTTTTGGGTCCTCAATAAATTGCTTACTTTGCACTTTTCCTTTATATTTATCTTCGTATTTTCTAAGTTTTTCTGTCTGTGCTGAAATTTTTAATTTGTTATTTGTGATAGTGCATGGCAGGTCATGGTCTGTTCTAATATTGTGCATTGCTTTTATCACATCTATCTTTCTTAGTAATTTTGTTGATCTGTTCCCTCTTCTATAGTCTTCTATCAGTGACACTTCTTGTCTTATTTGCTTTATAATTATTCAATTTCTCCCCTTCCTTACCTTCACTACCCTGTGTTCTTGTGGTAGAACTGTTTCAGTTATTAATTTAGCTGCACAGTAATATATCCTGTTACTTCTTTTATATCACATGGATCTCTCTGAACAGTCCTAATTACTGTGTTCATTTGTTTTATCAGACTTCTGACTTTTTGGGTTTTATTAACCTTCTGCAATCTATTTCTTTCATTGATCTTGATATATCTGTCTGTCTATTAAATCAAGCAATTCTTCTCTTAGCTCATTTTCTTCCAAACTGAGGGCACATCCCTCATTTTCCAGTTCCTGCAGGCATTCCCAATTGCTTCCTATTCCACTGCTTTCCACTTAATGTGGATATCCTTTACTTTATCCTGTTGTGGTGCTTTCTGAATTAGATTTTCTACATTAAATCCTTCACTTTGCAGGTACTCCAAAACTTCAGTTTCTATTTCTTTAACTTCTCCATTACTAATCTCTTTTTCTACTTTTCCTCTTTGTCTTCTTATTTTTTTGCATTGTAAAGTTTTCCATGTCCAGATTCCTTTGTTTGTATTTCTCTTCAACTTTCTTTGGTGCTGTTCTTTTTGTATTGGTTAGTTTTGCTTTCTCCTTTGCATAAATATTACACCATATTAAATCTCTTTTTCTTTCCCATATCCATATGTCTTACATATGTTTCATGATCTTCCTGTTTCTCCCTGATTTAGGGACTCACTCCATCCTGCTATGATGTAACCTGTGTTAGACCTTCTACATCAAATCCTTCACTTTGTAGGCACTCCACAACTTCAATTTCTATTTTTTTAACTTATAATTTACTGGACATCTTTTCTACATTCCATCTTTGTGATATTCTTTTTTTTATTGTGAAATTTTCCATATGCTGACACCTTTGCCTATATTTCTCTTCAAATATCTTTGGGGCTGCCTTCTTTACGTTGATTCATTTGGGTTTCTCCTTTGCATAAATATTGCACCATATCTATCTCTCTTTCTTTTTTATACTTTTCAAATATCTCTTGGTTTTGTTGTTTATATTTTCACACTTCCTCAGTTGCTTCTTTTTCCAAGCAGATCAAGATTTCTTGATCTATATACTGTTTCTCACAAATCTGTTGCATTAATAAACACAAATTTTCATTTGAAGCTTCTGACAGTTTTTCTTGGGGGAGTACTTTTCTTTCCTCTAATTTCTCTCTTAATCATTTTGTATATCTTGTGCCTGGAAATTCTGGTCTTTTTGCATAATAATTACAATACATCATTTCTTTCTTATCCTCAATTGTCCATAGTCTTTATGGTTCTTCTTTGGCCTATCAGTTTTTGTGATTTTTGTGGACTGCTACTTCCTTCTACAACAGAGGGGCCATCCCTCCCCTGGGTCTGGCCTGACCCCATTGTATGAATGTTTCTGTATTTTGAGGATTCTACACTGTCATCTTTTCCAGTCCTGGCACCAGTGCACCTATCATGTTTGAGCAATTTTTTATTATGGGTCTTGTACACCCAGCTATCTTTTTTATTTTTTAACCTACTTCTGTTCATGATATATGGTATATAAATACAGTCTATATATATCAATGTCGTCTTGGTGAGATTTTTTGAAAACAGGGTCCACCTCATGAAGGTACTCTCCAAGACTTGAGGATGAATTCAATTTTAGCACTACTACTCTCCTTTTCTTGCTGACTTTTCATCTCTCCATCCAGATCCCTATACAAAGTCTCAGTGCAAGACGTATAATGTTAAAGAAGATGTTTTATTGACCATTTCATGCTAGGCTAAGACAAACTGGGTTCCTTTAAGTACAGTATAAAATAAATCAGCAATTCTGATAGACAGAAATGTACTTGACCTTTGTCCCAGGTCATGGCTGAAAAAAGATACAAACCAGTATGATAGCATCTTAGATTAATAAAAGAGCTGATACACAGTGTTGTATGTTCCCAGGACCATGTTGAATGATTACATTACCACTAATTTTGAGGACACAGAAACAGGTCATTTCTCATCTGGGAATCTGCCCATTCATTCCCACACAGGAATCTTGATTAGCCCTTTTGTTCTCTGCAAGAGTTGGATGACAGGAAGTAATCCATCTTTTAGTCCAGGGAGATGACCTCCCCTCTTGCCACTTGGAGGAACTACCCCCCATGCTTTTTCTAAGCCTGCTACTGCTGTTCCCCAGAGGAAGCTTGTATTAACAGGGTTTATATTAAATTGCCGACAGCTCACAATGTCGACTCTGAAATGTTCGACACCAAAATGTCGAACTACAAAAATAGCGAACGGCCATATAACCGATTTATTTCTGATGGAAAGAAATCCAACAACGGCACACATAAACAAATATATTTAAGTGGGGGCCTTCACCCCCACACCCCCCAATGTGGGGGACTGTGCCCACCACACCCCCTAACTAAAAAAAATCTAACTCCAAGACCGCACTATACTCAGGGAAAGGGCAGGTGTCAGGGAATGGCCAACCAGTTTCTTTCTGTTAGAAAGAAATCAGTTATATGGCCGTTCGCTATTTTCATAGTTCGACATTTTGGTGTAGAACATTTCAAAGTCAACATTGTGAGCTGTTGACAATTTAATATAGACCCTATTAACATGCTGCATTCCTGTCAATTTTATTGCTGCTAAGCAGCATGATAGCATAGACGTACATGAGGCTAGAACTTCACTGAGTAATACTTGGTACTCCTGATAGGTGTCAGTCTTGTGCTGAACCTGAGCCACCTTAAACCTTCTGAGATGGGCAGGCTGTCAGTGGTTGCTCACTCCCATCCTCCTAAGCCATCTCCTACAGCCACCCAAGCCACTACCTGAGCTCAGGTCACCTGAGGCTTAGAAAGAGCTTTATCCTTCTGCACCGCTTAACTGAATTAATAGTGTTAATACATTCACAAATCAGTTGTTGGATTATTTATTTAAATGCTTGCCACCAATATCTCACCATCTGTTGCAAAGTGCTCCTAATTCTTCAGTTCTTAATGTATAATATGATACACTGTACCATAGGCTGATAGCTCCCATGATAATCAGATAAGGTGGGAAAAGGTGTAGAAATCATGGGTTGAGAAGTAGAGTCAGGCATGACCTGACTGCAGCATCATATGCCCTATTGGAGGGTGATTCTGTTTATGCACTGTATCAACCTGACATGCTGAGTAATGCAAATGAGTAGATATGTACATAATCATCAGTGAGGAGATCATCCCAGAAACACAGTAATTCTTCCCACAGTTAGCTCTCACCACCTCATCCACTCATAAAAGATCTCTACCTCCAGTCCTGGTTTTCACCAGCTTTCATGGCATAGGCAAGTTCACCTACATACCTTCTTTCCCTACTCCTTCTAAAAAAGTGAGCTTTTCTTATATGTCTCTTTATTCATGCCCCCCACGCCACACTTAGTGAGCTCCTTCACCTTCTGGAGTAAGAAAGAAAGTGTATTCAAATTAGAGTTATGTTTCATGGAATTAATGCATTAATTAGTTAATCTGATGTGGGAAGTAGTACACGTAGAGAAGACATGAACTCCACATGAGGGGGGAATATTGAACTGCAGCCTCTTTTCTATTACACAAGATGCATAACTATGTATGCCAAGATCATGTTATATTCTGTTAAAATACCAGTTTCTGTTGAACTCAACAGACAATACTAAATTATGCATATTGCGACCATAAGTTAAGCTATTTTAAACTGATTAATTTTAAATGGAGTTGCAGTAAAGAAGGTGGAAAGTTTGAACAACCACATATCATTTTCCTACTTAAACAGGATAGTACTCCTGTTGACAAAACATCTACAATTTCTGGAGTATCAAAATTAACTTTAAAATCTTTGCCAGATCACCAAAACATCCAGTGTTCAGAGTACCTCACTTGGGATTAATGCTGAAGATATTTCAGTCATGAAATGTAATAACTAGGTCTCACCACTTGTGACATCATCATCATCTTTCTCTTTTGTAAGAAGTGGCTACATATGTCTAAGAGTGAAAATAAAAATTTAAAGGGAACAATGATTTGAAGAATTCAAAGAACTGCTATTATTATATCAGTATGCAAGAAGGAGAGAAAACTCTGTTAAAAAAAAACTTTAATGAGTGAGATAGAAATTGAAAAAGCATTAATGATTAAGTTATAGTTTGTGAAGCAATATGCCCATAGTACAGAACAGATTGACATAATGAAAACTGTGCTCTGTGCAAGCAAAAGGAAAGCATAACCAAGCATACAGCAGCTGCAGTGGTATTACAGGTTAGGAAAACAAGTGGTAAAATAAATTGTAAGTCGAAGAATGAACATGCAAAGCTGAACTTAAAGACAGAGCACAACGAAAACAATTGCAGGAAATCTAAGCCTAGATTTGAATTGGTATAATTAATCTCTGGTTAACCACTTATTCTTATCATGCGCTACCAGTTAACCACTTATACTACCCAAGAGCTAGTGAAGTGTCATGTAGTGAAATTTGACATTAAAAGTGTGATACAGTGGATCTGTGATTGTATATGAACAAGACATGTCAGAGCAAGTATTCTAAGCATTGTAAGGTGAACACAAATATGTCAGTGAAGCTTAGTAAAGCTAAAACCCAACTCGTCCACCATGAGAATGAGGGAATGGGCGAGTTAAAAAGAAATTTTAGGAAGAAGTAGAGAAAGAAAAGGAAAGAACCAGAAACCAACATTCTCCACTTTTTTCTCAAGATACAATTACATATTAGATGAAAGCCCAGGATAAAAAATTGTCAGTGAACTGTTTTGTTATTTAAATCTCATGTTGATGTGTTAAATATTGCTCAGACCAATGTCACTAAAGAGTCTGACATCAACTGGTTACTTATCAAAATTCCCCTCATATAGGAGCAACCCAATTTATATCATTGTTTCTTGATTTTCACCACTTTCTTCCCTCTCCAATTTGAAATGACTTATCCACAACAGTACTATTATAACTCCTCCTACACACAAAAATCACATTAATCTTTGTAATCTTTGGGATTTTGATCTTACCTTTATTTGACCCTTCGCATTAACCAGTTTAGTAAACTGTTCTGATATTGGCCTCTTACAACTCACAGAATAACCTTCCCATCCAAACTTAAAATCAGATTGGCACTCATTGCTAGGCATTCTTATTACAGTCAATCCCAGCAAAATCTCCTCTATCATTCATCTCCAAACGACTAGGGATTACTTAAATCTAAACTTCAGCATAAATAACATTACTATGAAAACTTCCCTTCACTAGTATAAACTCCCAGTAAAAAAAAAAAAACTTTATCTTAAAGTGTATCTATCAACTTTTGACTGGTCTCCTATCCTTAACTTGCAAAATCCAAACTGGGCAGCAGAAACCTTATCCCATACTTCCTTACTCCTGCAATTCAAATACTTCCTCAAAATCTCCAAACTATACACATCCAACAATAAAAATGTATTTACTAAAGAACTCAAAGCTATCTAACAAGACTGAGATGAAGTATGCTACAACTAGAAAGCTCTCCCAACCCCAATCTCCAGGCAAAGATTTACCACAATCCACAACCTTGCCAAGCAAGCAAGCAATCTGCAGGTATAATGAGCTTCATCTTTAATCAAAACATTAATCTCTTCTTCACAAACCCAAACACTTTTGGAATAGATTTATATACTCACTAGCTAAACAATCTACCCAACATTTGTTCCCCCAGCCTATTCTCAGCGCTTTCCATGTTAATTATCCCCCTCCACAAAATTTCCTGCATGAATTCAGTGCATTGCCAACAATTTCTTTTTCCTCCCCTCTCCCCCCTTTTTATTGCTATGCCCCCTAATATACCCTCCCTGTTTACTTCTAACAATTTCATACAAAAGACATTGAGACCCTAGCAAATCAAACTCCTACTAGCACACCTGCGAGATTGGATAACAGTTTATTCTGGTTTCCCTGCTACCGAAGGGATCAAATTATTATCCAACTAGACCATATTTATAACCACTGCATTTCTAAAAAAATCGCATGCCCTCAATTTGGAAACCAGTCTTAATCATTTTCCTACATGAACAAACTTACCATACCAAAATAATCCACTACTACCCTGTCTTTAGCCTTCTCTCCATAGACAAAATTCAAAAGATATTAATCTACATGCAGCATCATAGTCACTTAATACTGTCTCTTATCCTTTAAATGGCATGACGTTTTGGCTTTTGGACTACGGCAGCACTTCTGACACTCAATGATAATCTTACAGGTGCTTTATTCATTGATCTAACTCAGGCCTTAGACACGGTTGACTACTTACTTCTGTTACATTATATGATAAAAATTTTAGCAAGTCATGACACCTGACATTGTTTTCTAAACCTTTTATCTGATTATTACTTTAAAATGAAATTATGCACCTCCCTTTCTTCAGTTGCCCATTACTCAAAGAAGTTTCCCAGTGATCTCTTCTTACAACACTACTCTTCTCGGTCTTCATAAACAAACGTGTCAATGACATCCACCACATAAACATAATTTGATATATTAGCGAAATGGTCCTACTCAGATCCGGCCCTTCCCCCACCAAGAACCAAGGCCAAATACAAGAAGATCTACACCTACCTCCCTAATGGAACATCAGTAATAACCTAATACTAAATACCTCAAAAACTGTAGCTATGCATTTTTGTAGAGCTGTCATTACATTGAGGTGAAGGGGACTACCCCAAGCAAAATCTGTTGATGTTAATGGGACAGAAGTGCAGTACTGGCATTCCTTTATGAACCTGCTAGGATATTGGGGCTTCATAAATGAATTGCTAATATTGAACTGTCATTTGTGCTACAGGTCAGTGAGTGCTAATAACCACAGCAAATTCTATTTTGCATTTGTATCAAGCAAAATGTTATTTTGCTATGTTTACAGCAGGAAAGGAGACCCTTTCTTTGGTCCACACTCCTCAACTTTGGGTTGAAGAGGCACGCTAAAACGTGAAACTGCACAGTGTGCTAAATGGTCTAGCTATGAACTGATTTTAGACACAAGACACAAACTATCCAAGGATATCTACCCCATGAGCCAGTGAAACAATTATTTCTTCCTAATACATTGGCATCTGATTGGCAGAGTCTCCCACCTTTCAACTACAGATATCTAAAACTCATCAAAATTAGTTACTTGGTTTTCTGTGCCAAAGAAATCTCCAACTTTCTCTCCTAAATAGGCAGAACAGCCATAGGAAAACGGGTTCTACTTGCACAATGAGAATACAGTTTTCCACTAATTTCCACAGACTCCTCTAAAAACATGAAAACACTGCAAACCCACTGCAACAAAATATGTCACTTTATTACATTTTCCCCATGCTTCAAACATTGTAGTCTTATGTTAGAGAAAGCCAAGAGTCTGCCTGTCAAAGGCTGAATCTATTAAGAAGCTCATTTTCGGCTTTTATAATTATAATGTTACAGTCTTCTAGTTATTAGACTTCCTGTAAAATCACCACCTTACAGCCTAAAACATGAGTCACACTCAGGCCCATGTCTTCTGAAACCCAGATCTAACCTTCACTACTCTAACCACAGTTCTTATTTCATTGGTCTTAAGCAATGGGTAAAGAGTTCTCCTACTTCACTAAATACAACTCAGGTTAAAAAAATCAATTTAAAAAGGCTCAGTGTAAATGCATTAACTCAAATCATGTCACCTAACTTAACTATTCAAAACAACATTTCCTAACTCAGGGTTTCTGAATTATCACAACTGAGGGTTAAGTCTCACCACTTTCACTTAAAATTACTTCCTCTCTTCCCTTCTTCCCCCTTCCCCTCCCCATTCATTTTTCCTCCTTATTCTTTTCTCTCCTGTCTTTTGCCCCTTCCTTTCCTGCCTTTCTCCCAGTGATTAGCGCCTTCTATGCGGAGTCTGCATGTCCTCCCTGCAGTCAAATGAATTTAAAGACATGCAGGTAGGTACATGCATGTGTGGGTGTTGGTTGGGTGCCGGGCTGGAAACTCAACACCGTAAAAATTAATTGCCAATCATTAGCAGATCGGAGTTCCGCTGTGGAGACCCTTAACCAGGAAAAGCCGAAAGTTTTTTATTCATTATATGCACTCCTGCTTACATGGGTAATCCTTTATATAGCTGCTCCTGTTATTGCATGTGTTAAAGCTTTACTGTATATTTTTACTCCATTTTACTTGGATGTATTTTATGTAAGTGGTAGTGCATTATTATCATTGTTTTTTTTTTTTTTTTATTTTTTTTATTGAGATAGAACTGAGCTTGCAATCACTGCATTTTCTAATTTAGTTTAAGCAATTACACAGTAAATGTTCCCGTCTGTACAGTTTTCTACTCTAGCAAACAAATGCTAAATAAATATGTCAGTAAATAAATAAAGCTCCTGAAGTACAGCATATCAATGGATTTGCTTTGGATAAAGGAAGACAAACCCAAAGTATAAATTGCAACCTGAATGATCATTGTTACTGGCTTTGAATATACCTAAAGTATAAAGCTTTTAACTGCATTCAGAAGGCTGTGGAAAGGGCCTTTTCTAACCTTACACTACTTGCAAAGGAATTACATCTGCTGTCCAGAGACTGTCTTGTATAATCTGATAACTAAAAGAAAAACGAAAAGTTCCACCCTGCCTTTATTTTAAAATGTGCTTAGAGTATTCAGTCCAATAGAAATAGACCAATTGTTGGTTGGGAACCAATTAGTGCTCCTTCTTACTTTGAGCTATCCTTCAGAAAAGCAAACTTTGCCCTTAAGAGGTATAAAAATAAACAGATATTTTGAAAAAATGGACTGAAGTATCTTTGTTAAAGGTTAATATCACTAGAGACATTAGACCATTTTCCACATGTTTACGCAAGAGAAAGATTTCACCTTTCACAAATGGAATTATTTGAAGGTGTTCCTTCATCCAGTCCTTATAAACATATTTCCAGTCATTTCATATACTGTGCATTCTAAAATAATGGAGTCAGAAAGCCAAGGTTATCCTCTAAGTGAAGCATGCTACTATGAACTATGGGAAATGATGCAGCGCCACATTAGAACGATAATCAGTGTGTCTAATAATCTAATCAATGCAATGCTTGTTATTTATCCAGAGCTATACAGTGCACTTCTACAACATAACGCGTTATGTGACATGATTCACTAATATATCTCATTATGTATGCAGGGCATGTGTAAGTATATGTATGTATGTATACACACACACACACACACACACACACACATATATATATATATATATATATATATATATATATATATATATATATATATATACATATATATACATATATATATATAGAGAGAGAGAGAGAGACAGGTCTGTCTCTCTATCTATCTATCTATCTATCTATCTATCTATCTATCTATCTATCTATTTATCTAGCTATCTATAAAAGTTACCAAAAACAAGAGCACATGATTTATGCATGCCATGATCAATCCAGTGGACCCCATATGGCTATTGTGTGTGTGTGTGTGTGTGTGTGTGTGTGTGTGTGTGTGTGTGTGTGTGTGTGTGTATATATATATATACATACATATATATATATATATATATATATATATATATATATATATATATATTTATATAGATATATAGATATATGAAGACATATATACATATGGGGCCCACTGTTTTTGGTAATGTTAGTCATTAGTGAAAGTTGTTGCATTATATTTATAGTCGAACTGCAATAGCTTGAATATAATATAGTTAAGGAATGTTCCTCTTTCTCTAAGTTTGTGTGAATCTAGAGTTAGTACATTTAATTTCTGTGGGTGTGGGGAGCTCTGCCACCACACAAAAGCTAACTTTTTTGTTTACATTTGTGATCACTTCTATTGGATTTTTTTGTTTTATTCATAATGATTGTATATGAAACTGTTCTGTCAATTATAGCTTACCAGTGGTATAAAGTAATATATACTATATATATATATATATATATATATATATATATATATATATATATATATATATGTATATATATATATATATATATATATATGGGTTCCCTTCACATGGTTGACATTTCAGAATGTCAACATTCATATAGCCAAGACCATATGATCGACATTCGAAATGTCAACCATGCGGAACAGGCATCACCGTAGAGTGTGGAATGGAAAGATATTCATCTTCCACACTGTAGTGCAATCTCGGAGTTGGTATATTTACGTTCCTTGGGTGTGGGAGTGGACCCCCCCAGAGGGGGTGCAGGAGGGCATAACTCCACCCCCCCCCCGCTAGCAGCGTGAAGGTACATTTTTTTGTGTTTTTTATTTTTTATTCTATGGTCGACATTTCGAATGTCGATCATATGGTCTCGGCCATATGAATGTCAACATTCTGAAATGTCGACCATATGAAGTAGATATATATATATATATATATATATATATATATATATATATATATATATATATATATATGGGTCTACTTCGTAAGAACGAAAGACCACAACACCGAAACCCACAACACTGAGACCAGAATCATGAAACCCCGGAACACCAAAAACTGCATAACTGCAAACACACAGAAACACACACACAACTGCCCCAAACTACCAAACACACAACCCTACACACAACCCTCCCCCTACTTTAATATTCTAACTCTGATATTGCACAAACACACACACAAGGCAAACTCGCACCAACACATTTCAGTCTCTCACACACACACACACACACACACACACCACAGTCACAACACACACTTACACACAGCAATACCTCTTCAAATACACTTACATATACATACTTACCTACAGCCGAACACCAACAGCACTAAATCAAAATCCCGTTATATCGGGATTTTGAATTTCGTGCTTTTTGGTGTTGCAGGGTTTTGTCCTTCTGGTCTCAGTGATGTGGGTTTCATGTTGTGGTCTTTCATTCTAACAAGGTAGACCTATATATATATATATATATATATATATATATATAGAGAGAGAGAGAGAGAGAGAGAGTAAGTATACGGCTGTATGTCTTTTTATAGAAATTCATCTTTCTAAATCTCAGCTTATCAAAACTCAACTTATCTAAACTTGAAAAACTAAATAAAAAAAAAAAACCTAAACAAATGTTGTACTGTGTAAAATTATTTTTGATCACTGGTATGAGTTTTCTTAAAGATGCATAAGTAATATTGCAATTTGCTTTATTACAGTGTGCTGTACTATGCAAAATGGTGATATATGTCCAGTAGGTGGATTCACTTATTTTCACTGAAGTGTGACTGTAGTTATGTTGTATATAATTAAGGGACATGGGAGCAGGGAGATAAGTTAAGATTCAGTAATATGACTTTCTATAAAAAGGCATAAACCCATATATGTTATGTATGGTTTACTATCAAATTTGTGAATGCAGATGGTTTGCAGATGGAAAATTTGAAACTGAGATGTTCAAATTTCCATCTGTGGACCATCTCCATGTTTGAAAGTTGAGTGCATTTGTTGATATGAACTCAAGGTACTGTACTGAGATCGCTGCACAGTGTTGTTTGGAAACTAATCCCTTTCCTCACTGTAGTGCGATGTCGGAGTTGGAATATATAGTTAGCAGGGGAACAGTTGCAGACTCCCTGCAAAAACGTGATGTGAGGTATAGGAGTTTCATTTACATGAGCTCCTATACAGATATCATGCGATCTTTTCGGAGACAATGTCGAATCTGCTGAATTCGATCAGCTGATTCGAAATTGTGCCGTGGCAGTGATGTTGATATTCGTTGTTGTGAGTCAGTGTTGCATCTGATAGTAAACCGTTATGAATGCATGCATGTAGGCACAGACACACACACACACACATACACACACACACACATATATATATATATATATATATATATATATATATATATATATATATATATATATATATAGGTCCACTTTCAAATCTCAAAATACTGGAATATTGAATTTCATTATTTTGAGACAAAAATAACAAAAGTGCAGTTTGTTGAATCTGAGTTTGCCAAATGTATGGTAGGTATTGCATGGTCTGTTTTTTTTAGTGTGCTGTCTCTTTAATATGTAGTGGTTTCTGGGTTTCGAAGATGGCGGTCAATATGCGGTTATGTTCGGAGTTCCAGGTACGTTTGTAGTATTTCAGGGTTTTGCGTAGGAATGTGGTTGTATATACTGTTTTGGGAAATTGTAGGAGTAGGTTAGGGTAGGTAGATGAGAGTGTGTAGTAGGTGTTGAAAGTGGTGATTGTTTTACATGTGTAATGTGTGTTTCTCATTGGTGTAAATGTGTGTGTAATGGGAGTGTAGGGTGCATAAAGGGAGGTGTGTTGTTTTCTTGTTAGTGTGACCTGGAGTTGGTATATATATATATATATATATATATAAATATATATATATATATATATATATATATATATATATATATAAGCAGCGAGGGTGTGGGAGAGCATCGTAGTGCTATGAGTTTCTTTTTATTTTTTTTGTTTTTGTGTTTTTATGTCGGGGGAGGGTTGGGTGTTTTTTTTTTTTGTTTGTTTTATTTTGGGGGGGTTTCGATATTTTGAACACCAGTGTTGTGGTTTTTTTGTATTTTTGTACTTTAGGCATTTAGCCATTGATAGATAAATGGGCATGGACCCATGGAGAAAATTTCCAGAACAAAAAATCAGAGATGGATTACATTAGACCATAACAATAGTGTGCAAGTCAGTTTATCATTTTCAACATGAGGCATGGCAATATAGAAAAAGAACAGGTATACATATTATACTGTGAAAAATACTTACATTTTGATAGTTTAAGTAAACAATTATTTCTGCATGACCTATGTATTCTGATATGCATTAATATTAAGTTTTGCTGACATGAAGTAATGATCAGGAAACAGATATTATTTTATGTACATACAGAGAAGCAGACAATAGTGCCAGAGAGGGATTAGCTGAATAGCAGGGGTGCAATGGTCAAGGCTGGGAAGGTGAACCAACTGTTAATAAGTAAAATAAAGTAATATAAGAGTATATTGTTAGAGAGTGGAGCTTTGCGTACAGAGAGATTAGAAGTGCAGCATAGCGAGTACCAAGTTTGACTATAAAAGCAGATCTGGTATCTAGTTAGATGATGGGTGCAGTTTTAGCTCTTTAATGAACAAGTTATATTTGGAGCCAACTTTTATAAAATGAGTAAAGTAAGTCTCCATTTTGATTGTTTGATTGTTTGATCCATAGACAGTTGCCTGATGAAGTTTTGGGATTGTATCATTTTTGGATTAAGTTAATGTCAGCTGGACATTTATTTAGTTTGTGGAAAATATTGTATGTTATTTTTAAGTTATTGAGACTGCGGTAGCTGAGTTTTTTAAGTGCTGCACAATGATGTGTCCTGTTGTTTGTATTTGCATCCTAGTTCATTTGCAAATTGTTCCCTATATTATGGGAATATATATATATATATATATATATATATATATATATATATATATATATATATATATATATATATATATATTTATACAGGAAATCTATAACAGCACTTCAAATGTGTTGTAAGATAAGTGTAGAGCAAATTTACTTTATGAACAATTTTGGATTTTACATTGTCTATCTCTGTTGAATTTTAAGATCTAATCAATTATGACACAAAGGCATTTAATGTAATAGACTTGCTCAACTGGTGTGCTGTTCAAAGACATAATACTACTTTGTATGGTTTCTTTTTGAACAGTCAGTTTGGAATGTTTGGAGCATTATTTTTTGTTTGTGCTTGTATATGAGTGTGCGCGTGTGTGTGTGTGTGTGTGTGTGTGTGTGTGTGTGTGTGTGTGTATGTGTCTGTGTGTGTGTGTGTTTGTGTGTGCGTGCATGTGTGTGTGTCTTTTACAGTAAATGAGAGTCAAAGAACCCTGTTTCTGTTTTGTTTATTTATATAGTTTTTTTTTTTAATCTGGAGTTGAGCTAGATTTGCAGTTTTTTGTATCCAAGTATAATTTTCTACATATACAATTAAGTGCATATCATCAGTGAACATAGTGAACTGAAA
This sequence comes from Protopterus annectens, assembly GCF_019279795.1. Lineage (NCBI taxonomy): Eukaryota > Metazoa > Chordata > Ceratodontiformes > Protopteridae > Protopterus > Protopterus annectens. The sequence continues at coordinate 395,988,189 of NC_056743.1, read as the reverse complement.
TGGTCCAAGAATGGAACCTTGATGTACACCTTCAGTAACAGGTATAAATTTAGAGTAGGTGTATTACGATCATAGAGTTTGAGATGAAGACCCAGGAAATGGTGCTCTTACTCATGCTAGCTTTGGTCAGTATATAGAGTATTAGAGTTTGAAAGTGTGCCAAATCTTTAGAAAGGTCAAGAAAATGTATAGTATTTACGACAATGTATAAAGCAATTTCACTACTAGGCTCTTGCCAAAAAACATGTTGAGTGGTTGCTAATATAGTTTATGCAGGTTTTGTAACATTTATTGATGTGAACATTTGTTCCAGTACATTAGTGAGTGGTAATAGTGTGGGTGTTTATCTGAAGTTGTATTTGCCAGTTTGAGTTCTGCCATTAAAACATTCTATTATACTTCCAGAGACCATGTGAATATTGTTGTGAGATGGATAGGTTAATGACAATAGTGGTAATAGAAAGTAATCTGTACACCAGATCACTTGTATCAGCTATAACAAAAAGTACCACAAGACCTTAAGATCATGACATTTATGCAACTTGATTAATAATACTATCTACAAAAATAGCTATGTGTTCTGTTTTTTTTTAATCTTGAGCTGAAATAATATGGGTGAGAATGAAGGAATTCATGAAACTTTTATGTATTCTTTTTATTCAAAAAAACTATGTCAGTGAAGTTCTTAATGAGTGCAATTATATACTATTATACTGAAAAATATCTGCAGTAATACCAGCATATTAGTATCTGTTTATAAATATTTTGACATCTATATAATCAATGTTTGAATAACTTCATTATTCAACTAACCTAACGCATATCTTACAATCACTTGTGTCTGTAAGAAGCAAACTGACTATTTGTTAAATTGTGTGAATCAAATCTCTTTGTTAACACTCAGTTCTTTAAATGTACTTTTTTATTATCAGATAAATTATTGTGACCTTTTAGCTAGACACATTCTGTTTCAAATTTTACAATTCTCATTGTAAGAAATGTTGAAAGTATTCATTTTACACACGTTTAACTACATTTGTATACAGACATTGAAAAAGGAGCTTATAACATTGGCTAAATTCAAATTTCTAGTGAGTAATGCTACCTCATGTATAAATCCATTAAATTACATTTCTTAGAAAGCAGAAACAAATTTTTCTTCTTAAGACTGATAAAATGCATGTCATTTAAATAAAAGGCCCTTAATACCAGATAATTCATTGCATCATTCATTCATGGGTATCTTGATCTTCTTTTTGCTCTGTCACCTTTTGGCTTTGTATTCCTCTGTTCTGTTCTTGTAAATCATAATTGGTTTGTAAGATTGCAGTTTAGACAATGTTGCTAATTTTGATCTATTAGATATCCATTCTTTGCTGCTGAGTGTTGCCTGTTGTTTGTCATCCAGCTATTCTGGCTGATCTCTATGAGGCTATTATATCCTTAAAAAAATACTTGTGTGAAGCTGTTTTGAAAAAAAACTTTCAACTTAATGTAAAGTAGTACCTTTTATGCAGTTAAACCAAAATGCAAATTCCCTCATCTCCTAGTATTCCATTCTATCACAATTAGCACTTTCTTTAAGTGCTGTACTAAAGAAACTGGGAAACATTTTAAAACCATGTTTTAGGTAGGATATTTATAAATACAGCACTTGAAATATGTTTAATGTTTAATCAATAAATCTATAGTTTGCTTGTAATGAAATAGAATATCATAACCAGTTATTCACAGTCCTCAAATATTTACTTTACTTGATTAAATTTACTTGAAAAAATTTAAATATTGTTTTTGAATTCTGGAATTTTCCATCATACACACATCCATTTATTAGTTTTCATTTCAGACAGTACAATAATCTAACCAGTGGGTTATGGTTTTCAAACTAAAAACTATGGCACATGAGTCAACCACTGGAAATTTAGTACCATTATTCTACATTCACATATCAAATGTCAAGTTCTATGCCTACCGGGCTACTAAATACATAATATTAGGTTTTTATTTACTTTTATAATCTGTTTTAGTCAGTGATAAAGAAATAATATGAAGTACAAGTAACTTAAGTAATAATATGAGTTTGATTTACTTTAGTCTGTCTTCAAATAGAAGAAGATCATATTACATTAGCATATTATTTCCTTGAAACACTGACCTCATTACCATAGTGATTATTAGACAAAATTATTGCTTAGTATTTTAGAATTTTACAGTCGTAGAACATATCTTGCAGAAAGTATTATATATTTTCATTGAATAAGATACATTTTTTTTTACTTTCAGTGAATTTGAGGTTAAATATATTTCATAAATATTTAATATGATACCTGAATGAAAAATCAAGGATTTAACAGTAATGTAATTTATTATTTGTTTGTTTATCTATATCATTTACATGCATTGATTGGAAAATCCAGCTAGGCTAACCGTCGCTTTTCAGAGGAAGACTGAAGAAAAGCTCCACAAACAACATAGTACAAATACAAACTCAGTACTCAGTGACTATAGTACCATAATGTTGGTTTAGTAACATGTCACATTAATTATAATGTCATATTAGTATATAATTCACTAAGAGTAGTATCTTGGAACAATAGCTATCTTTTAACTTAAAGCCCTCTAGATATTTGCTTTGTCTTAGTAAAGTTCTCATCAGTTCTGATACTAATACAAATTAGACACTGGAAGGGAAATACAGTGCTCTGTGCCTTTCCTTTTATTATTTGCTCATAACAGGTATACTGTTACAATAACATGTAACTTAGAATTCTTATTCAACTTGTAATGGTATTATAAAATAATCTGGAAAGTCACATATTTCTAATACTTTAAACAAAATGAGGTAAATGTTTTTACTATATCCAAATATTAAATGCTGCACCCTGCTTCTTTTATTCAGCAAAATCATTCATGATAAAAAATGTTTAATATTATTCTGTTTTTCATTATCATTTTAAAACTTAGTTGATTTTCTTCTATTAACTTTGGTAGACCAACCTTTATTTTGTATGATAAAATTTGACATTAATATATTATACAAATAATCATGATACTGGTTTACAAGACAAACATGGATTAAATTGTTTATCCTATTTCAATATTGGGGGTTTCAGAATATAGCATCAACTTTGAATTTCAACTGAATGATATTCTGTGAAGATAACTTATACATGTTTGGAATAATTTTATTTTTGTCTGTTCAGTTACTTCCAGTGTGGATGTAAGTTTGGAACAAATATCTATATTTTCATTAATTAATTTATTTATTTTTCATTGTTGATAAAGACCTCTTATAAAGTTCTGTTTAACACTGTCTTCCCTTTACTGCCACATTATTATCTTAATTATTCAACCTTTTTATACAGGATTGTCCAACTGAACAAAAGTCCATTTTCAGCAGACACCTAGGGAGAAAAGCTCCAGACAGTTAAAATGAAAGATTACAAAAAAGTACAAAACATTTAGTTCACATTTAGGAATTATACACAATTTTGGTCTACAAAAATCATGATTACAGTTCTAATTTAATGAGGAGAAAAAAGAATAAATAGTGTGTCATAAGATGGAAGAAAAGGTAAGAAGGAGTAGATATAGAAAAATAAAATGTGTAACAGAATAGTAGATGAACCATGATGAAGAAAATGAAATTAGTGAATCTGGATAAAACCATGGAATAGATGAAAAAAGGGGAAGGGAGGTAAGATGAGGATGAAGAGAATGAGAAAATAAGAGTGACGTTATGGTAGAAGGGCTGAAGTATGAGGGGATAAATAGACAATGTAGGCAAAGCATGAATGGGGATTAAGAAAGTATGAGTGTTAAGGTAGATGAGTGGGAAAGGAAGCATGCAAAAACGATAAGAGAAAAGAAGGACAAATGAATTATGAAAGAGAAGGAGAAGTGTGTTAACAAAGATATTGGCACAAGGAGGAAAACCAGTAATTTGCAAGAGCATATTGATGTTGAGAGTAAGTCAGAATTTAAATTATGGAGACACATGGTGAGATTGTATTCATTTCTAAGGTTGGGAGATGCAAAGTTCTATAGTTTGCCATTTGTATAGAAAAACGATAATCATGGTAACAATCATATGATTTGTCTATTTTATTAGATTTTGATTGTAATGTTGCCTAAATAATGTTCTAAAGTTACTTGAATATTTCTTAAAAATAATGCAGTATTGTCAATATCTTAATCTAATTATCTCATAGTTACATCTCACCTGGTTCTTCCTTGATATCAATATTCAGCACATGGTGATAGCTGACACTCAGTCTTTTACCATGTATTATATTTTCACATTTCCTTTCAGGTTATTGTGAATGTTTCTTTAAATTTTAATTGGATGTTCTCATGAGGAACTATATAAGTTATGTGTAGCACCTGTGTTTTTTGTATCTGAAGAAGTCTTTTCTAGATGAAAGCGCTAGTACATAAAGCTTTTCTATGCCTTCATTTGTGGTCTGGATTCTTTTTTATTTTTTCAGTGATTTTTGGTTTTATGAGCTTTGGAGTTTTTGTCTTTGGGATCCAGTTTCTACTTGTGGTGGTGTTTGGTTTCATTTTCCATTGGTGCTACAGTTATGGGGGATTCATCTGGTGATTTGACTGTTATTGGCAGTGAGGAAATGTTCAGTCCAAGTTGTCTGGCCATGTTAACAGACTTATCAAGTACAATGATGTAACCATGGTTTCTTTGTGTAGTGAGATTAATAGATTAAATGAGGACATCTTCAAGGACTTATTGTTTCCTGAATATGAACAAATGTATAGGAAATTTCTGGATAGGATTGATAGAAGAGTGCATAATATTTTTCTCAGGAAACAAAAGAAATTCATGAGGGATAAACAGCAGTATAGTGTTGGTAAAGTTTATCTGGGCCCTTTGCATAATAATAAATATAAAAATAAAAACAATGTTAATGAAAATGTTAACAGTGGCTTAGGTGTTCCTGCAAGTCCTTTAGAGGCAAGAATGGATTATTTTCATGACAGAGGGGTGCCCATGGATAGAGTCATTAGCAATAATAGACCTTTGGATGAGTTAGATTCTTTCTCAGAGCCACAAGACTATTTTTTATTCCCCAGGAGATCAGAACAACTGGCCAGCAAGACCAGGTAGCCATCAGACCCGGGCCATTCAGGCAATGGCTATGGGATGAATTACGGATGGAAGAAGATGGGGAAGAAGGGGAAATAGTGGTTATGGAGGGCACTGAGGGTATTTTGTCTGAATATAAAGGGTTTTAAATCTTTAATTATACCACCTAAGTCTTAGGGAAACAACATTTTGATTTATTTTTAAAAGGGTTTAAGTATGTTAAAAGTAATCCTGGTGATTTACAAACCTTTTGGTTGATCTTAAACTGTATTTAAGGAAGTTAAATTTAAATATGGTTTTTAAAAAAACTGATATAGAAAGAAATTATGCTTCCCAGGGTTTGGTAAGGAGCAGCACATTCAACCCACCCCTCCATCCTGTTCTATTGTTGTATGAAAAGATTGTCACAGAAGAAATATATGAAGCATTTTTTAGGCACAAGGTAAATATGGGGCCTTGCAATTTAAGTGGGGAAGAAATAAAACTTCTCCATTATTTACAAGGGCAAAAGGAATTTTGTATCATGAAGCCCGATAAGGGGGGGGGGGTGTTGTTTTGTTTGGTATTGAGGAATACAACAATTCTATTACTAACATTTTGCTGGACTCTACCACTTATTCCCCTGTTTCGATTAATTAAATTCATATAGCTTATGGGAGAATTGACTCCCTTCTGGAAGAATATTTAGTAGAGAACAGGATTGATAATAAGACATATCGGTTCCTGTGACATATTAATCCTATCATTCCTAATTTTTTTGGGCTTCCCAAGGTACATAAATCCATTTTAGAACCTACCTTTAGACCTATAGTTTCTGCTAGAAATTCTAAAACCCATCCTCTAGCAGTATACGTTGATTATTGTACTAAAGAGATTTTTGATAAAACAGAACATCTCATCAAGGACTACTGGGAATTTCTTAGTAAATTGACTCAAGATATATGGAGTGAGGACTGTAGTTTCCTCACTATTGATGTGAAGGATCTCTTCACATGCATTCCTTGTTGTATAGGTTATGAATATTTTAGTGATAGTATTCATAAATATTCTTCCCTATCTAATGATCAAATTCCACTCATTTTGGAACTTTGGAAATTGTCCTTGATTACAATTACATCAGTTTCCAGGGAGAATGTTTCCAACAGGTGAGTGGGGTGGCTATGGGGGTGGCTTGTGCCCCCATGTATGCCAATTTAGTGATGTTAGAATGGGAGAATAGACATGTCTCTGTCAGTCCATTTCAAGAAAATATTAAGCTTTACCTTAGGTTTGTTGATGACATTTTTATTTTATGGAAAGGGACAAAAGAAACTCTTGCATTATTTATGCAATATTTGAATAATAGTACTAGTTTCCTCTCTTTCACACATACATGGCATCATGATACTATCAATTATCTTGATATCACTCTTGTCAAAACAAATGGGGGTTTAAATCTAAAATTTATCGTAAAAGCACCTGGTGCAATAGTTATCTGCACTATGAGAGTCATCATCCTGCATTTCAAAAAAGAAGTCGTGTAAAAGGACAGGCAGTTAGGATAGCGAGGATGACCTCAGATTTGGATGATTTGAAGAGAGAATTCATCTTTTTGGGTAAAACGTTTATTGAAATGTAATATCCTTTAAATTTGGTATGTGAAATACTTGGTGAAGTTTACGAGGAATGGGGGAAGAAGTATAAGCTCTTGTTAGGTCAACCATTTGTCATCACAGGGATACAGAATAGAGATGTAAAACATTTCTAGGGGTCATGTATTACAGAGTTTACAACATTCTCTGATACGTTTATTAGTATTATTAGTTCCAATTGGAGTGTGCTGAAAACTAATAAAGATCTCTTTGAAGCAGTAGGACCTAAACCTGCATTCACATATAGGACAGGAAAACATTTTAAGAAAATCTTTGAACAGATTGACAGTAATGTTCAAATAATAAATAAAGCTACCATTCCATGTGGAAGTTGTAGTCAATGTCCTCACATTTTCAGGGAAGCACAAATAAGATTGAACAATGGGTTAAGCAGTTTCATGAGATTCTGTAAGTGTAATTGTAGAACTAAGATGTTGGTTTACCTGGCTATATGCAGTGGATGCTCTGCATTTTATGTAGGAAAAACTGAGACAGCATTCAAAGATAGAATATATGAGCATATTTATGACATAAGGACAGGCAAATATAGTAGCACATTGTTCAAACATTCAGAGTTATGTGCTTCTTTTGTGGTTTTATATTTGGTATTATTGAAGTTTTCTTTTACTATGTATTATATTTTCACATTTCCTTTAAGGTTATTGTAATGTTTCTTTAAATTTTAATTGGATGTTCTCATGAGGAACTATATAAGTTATGTGTAGCACCTGTATTTTTTGTATCCGAAGAAGTCTTTTCTAGACGAAAGTGCTAGTACATAAAGCTTTTCTACACCTTCATTTGTGGCCTTAACAATATAAGATATATGGATTCCCCTTGGTTTTTACTTTAGATTTATCAATATGTAAATCATTTTTGAGTTTAGTCATTTTATTGTCTACGTACATTCATCTATTATTACTCAAAACTGTTGTTTTGGAAGGCAAATGTTATTTCCTTAAACCCCACGCAATGTGATTGTTAACCTTACCATTGTTATTAATTAACATAAAATGTCAGCAGGTTTTTTTAAACATTCTTTAAATTATGTTAATATTTTAAGTCACAATAGTACATAAATTTAACTTAATCAAATAAGAAGTACTTCCATTAAAAATAGCTATTTTTCATTTATTAAAGAAAATGATAAAATATATGACATTAATTTTAAAGAGACGGTTTTGGGGTGTAATCCATTTCCAGTTAAAATGCTATCAACCTATGATCGAGTCCAAGAACATAAAAATAATATGAAATGTAGAAAGAGTCAGGGTCAACAAATGATCTAGGACTCTTAAATTCTCCACATTTAAAATGATTTTTAAAGCCTTAGTTAACACTGAAATACTAGAGCCTTAGTAGGACTTGTAAGTATTCTATCTGATATACATTTAAAATTGTCCCTAAAATTAACTTACCTATCATTTTCCATTTAGTAGTATATTGAAGTATTATTTAGGATATTTAGCTCCAAGTGTTGGAATCCAGAACACAGTTACCATTTTTAAGAAAGTTTATTCTGATATTCAGTATTTTCTTTTCACTCTGGACTTGTCTGACCATTACGCTTACCTTCCTGCATGTCTTACTGATTCCTTTATTCTCCATGTGTCCGAGCACTATGGATAATTTTTTTCTTCTGGATACGAGGGCAGAGTATAATGGGATCACCACCATCATTCATTGGAGGATTTGTTCCTTTGTAGGAATAACTTCCTGGTCATGTTAATGGTTATGCTAATTAGTATCTGATGGGCCGGTGTACAGTGGGACTTTTCAATGAATACAACAGTTCTCAGTGTAATCAATTGCTCCTACCTCCCCTTATCCAGGTACCCCTACAAAATTACTAGTCACCACCAGGAATGCTGCTACATAGACTATGCCCATGAGAACGCATACTCCTCCCTCCAAAGAGCGGTGCAGACTTAATCATTCACATTTTTCTCCACCCTCTTGCCAACTCAAACTCAGGGTTTTATTCCTCTGCACCTATGGAACAGGCCCTATTACAATATTTAACTTTTACCCTGACAAATATTTCCTTGGTTTCAATATGGAAAGAAATAGTTTGTCATTATAAGTAAGTTTTTCTATAAAATCACTCTTCTTTTCTCTTTAAAGAAAGACTTTACTAGTAGTAAGTAATTATTTAATGCAAAATTGGATTCAACCCCTTCAAACAGGATGGTGTCTTATAAACAAAACAGCCTCAATACTATTCATTCAAACATGCCTTACTTATCTTCCTATATTATAACCCTATTGAAACTCTTTGCATTTAAAGAAATAGCTAAGCATTGTAATTATTTTTAATGTAGTGTCTGCAGTAACTTCAAAAAACTACTGCATGTATAACTGACATTAACTTTATCTGGGACTTACTCAAAAATATTTTAAAATAGTAAAATTTAATATCACTTTAAATGAGTTGCCAGATGTACCAACCGCTACCAATTAAGATACTAACACCACTAATCTAATTTACAATTGGAATCATATGATTCCCATTTCAGTTAGAAACTTCCAGTTGAACTAATCACTAGACTGCATCTTTGAAGTCCTAAAAATAAATTGTTTAATAACAAAATGTTATCTCAGAGGCAAGAAAAGATTGGACCAAACTATAGTTGCATTATGTAAAAATGCCTCTTATTAAAACTGGAGGTTTAGAATGGATAGAGAAGCAATCATGCAAAAAATATCTTTGCATACACTATATCAGAAATACTTGTAAAGATTGACTATCATCTTTTTATATACATTCCTGCTCATGCCTCTTAAAAATCAAACACATCCTATGGGTCTCAGGGCCACTGGTTCTCTCGAGCAGCAGTAACCAATCAGAGGGGCTATTATTCTGGCAGCAACAAAGGGAGTTTGCTCATTTTTCATTTCCTACCTCTACTGGGTCACAAATTATTAATTTTCCTGCCCCATTTTTCTTTTGGCTAGGCTTTACTCCCTTTAAAATGGGGCTGCCAACACTAGGGAAGGAGTGTTACTGTCCCAAAGGCTGGAATAGCATGATTTTTATAACAGTAAGCACAAATATTCTGTAATCAAGCCATAACCCCATCATTTGCAAATCTGATTTCTTCACTATCAAGATACTTAATACAAGTTACAGTGGTTACAAGCAACCTCATGTGCTCAGATCCTGATTACAGTGATGGACTCTTCTTGGTGTGCTTCTGCGCTTATTGTGGGGTCTATATTAGAACATAGAATGTTCAAAATTGCGAACGCACTAATGAGCGAAAATGGCATACCTCAAAGTGCTTGTTTTGAGATCGCAGTACAGTGAAGATCAGAATATTTGCCCTTTCCTCACTGTAGTGTGATCTCAGAGTTGGAATATATATTTAGTGGGGGGGTTGGGGGCACAGCCCCCAAAATAAAGAGATTGAGGTCCAGCATTTTCATTCATCAGAGCATTCGTGATTTTGAACATTCGATGTTCTAACATAGACCCCTTATTGTGGCCTATGTTGCTGCTTTACCAATCCCCTACAATCTGTAAGATACTCAATGTACAGGCACAAAGTCATGCCATCCTCTTGTCGCTAGGGCCATATATTGGGTAAAGTTGGATTATATTGACTAAGTATTATAAGGACCCTTAAGCCGTTAGTCTAGTAATCTCCTATGAGCCTATAAACCTATAAATATTGCCACACTCCTAGGGGCTTACAAGAAAGCTGACCTTCATCCTGTTGTCTCACAATACTCCTGGGAGTACAGTAATGCCCATATGCTGTACATCTTCATACCACACTGCTTACATAAAAGCTGTTACTGGAAGCCACTGTAAAATATGTCAGAAAATTACCACTTGACTATTTCTACAAATGAATTACATTGTGCTTTGTTAATTGCTGATGCTTTCTCAAATAAGAGAAGAAAATTCTCTAAATAAAGCCCAATTTTTATTAGCTGTAGTATGGCAATTACTTGCTGGTTTGTTATATTACCTGTCATAAAATATCTTTACGTATTTTTCAGTCATACGCCACAGTCAATGAAGATTAAATTTGCTTTGTACAGTAGTAGTGAACTCGTTTCAGAAGGGAATCTTAATTCTTTACTATCTGTTTCAAGGCAGTCTGCTGTCTATACTAAAGTCATAAAACATAATTTATAAATGACTATTTTTATTAAACTGCTGCATCACTGTTGTCATTATTATTAGTAGCAGTAATAGTTGTAGAAATAGACTTTACTCCCTGCCTAGCTGCTGTTCTCATGGTGAAAGCTCAAGTATGTAGTTGTTGCAAGGCTGTGTTGGAGTGGTTGCTACATGATCCATCATTTGGATGAGAAAACTACTCCCATTATGACATATGTTTATAACATGTATGTTTGAAAGGCAGGGGAGTGCTCTCTCCCCTGCCTTTCAAACATTGCTTACAACTTTATTAATTTTAATTTTCTTATTGTATGCATAGTGAACTTGAAATGCATTTTCTTGTGTGTAACTATAATACTTCTAATTCTCTTTGCACAGTTTGTAAAATTGTAAATACCATTGTACTGTATTTTGCTGCTATTTTATTTTCTAACTATTTTCTACCATTATTTACACTGTTCTTTCTATCTTAAAGATTTCTGGAGCTTTTCTCCACAGGTCTCCTCCGAAAACAAGCTTCTTGCCCAGTTGGACATTACCCGGATATCAAATATAAAATAAAATAAATAAATAAATAAATAATTTTTTTGATAATACATTTAAGCTGCTTACTGTCAAACACATTAATTCCATTGATTTTTCTTACCTGTCTCTCTCTGCAAAATAAGAGTGCCATGAAATGTAATCATCTAGAACATTTTGAAAAGAGCATTTTTTACCTGCTTTATGAATTGTAGATTTCAGTTCCCTGGAAGTTGATGAGAATCTTTTATATTTTAACAAGACAGAAAATTATTTTCTGTTAATAACTGCAGCTTGGTTGTGTGACCTTCGGAAGAGAGATGTTGTACAGAATAGATTTTCATGCCATTACTGCTGTAAGCGGTATTTATATAACAAAATGCATTTCAGTAATGACTGCCTGATATAAAGGCACAAAATATAGACAATTGTATTGCTAATAATTTTCTTTTCCCTGAAATCCTCATCTGCCTTTGCAAATAACATTGAGGCTCAAGGACATGATTAATATGTCAACATGAAGAGAGAAAGCAGTATCTGTGAAACAATACAGTCACTCCATTTAAGCAAATTCAAACATCATATTCAACACGGGAAACCTGCCTGGTTGATATAGTCAGAAGTCTGCTACTGCTGAGCACAGGGTCCAACGTGCTAATTGTATTTTCACTACTTTTTGATTTGTGCCTAAGACCCAGAAGAGCAAGCAAAAAGTGCTAGAAATAACAACAACATTTAACAAGCATCAGTTGTGGTGTCAGAGCACTACAACCTTCAGAGTAAGATGGTATTATTGTTGTTAAGATCTGCTATGGCATACAACAGTAATGTCAGGGATACTCCACATGATTAAAGCAAACTGATCCATTTATTCATTACAAATCATGCACTAATTCTGCTCAGTCAATATCTGTTCATAATGTGCATCAACTTATCTTTACATGTGCAGTGCAGTGCAGCAGCAATAAGGGCTTCCAAAAATATTAGTGTAAGAAACATTTAGAGGTAACTAAACTCTGTGGGATCATGTTGGTAATAGTAGTTCTGTGTATTCGTACATGAGATACTTTTTAAGTATATGGTCATGATCTATATGTGTGTGGGTCCATGTTTACGTGTGTGCATATGTATGTGATCATGCAAGCATGTATGTGGCTGTGTGTGTGTGTGTGTGTGTGTGTGTGTGTGTGTGTGTGTGTGTGTGTGTGTGTGTGTGTGTGTGTATGTGTGTGTGTGTGTGTTAGACATCTATCCATGTAACACAGGTGCTCATGCATGACTGTGTCTAATTCTAATCTGAGTGCAGAGTTTCAGAGTCATGTGATGAAAAGAAAATTATGTTTGTTAAAGATTCTTGAGCAAAAAAGAAAATAAAGGAATTTTTTGCTGACAATTTCAGACAAAACAATTAGTTTGATGAAATACCACTAGAGTTTATAATGTCCATCTAAGTTTCTTTATATTCAAAGTAAATGAAATACTAGTGTGATCACCAAGGAAAGGAGCCAAACTTCAACTTAGCGCTTTTGTTCTTTTTAATAATTTCAGAACTTCCTCAGAAATGATAAAACTTATTTTTTTAAATTAAACCAACCCCAATGATATGATTAATAGTACAAACAATATTCAATCTTTTATAAATAATAAAATAAAGAACAGACTATCAGAAACACAAATAAAATGAATAGATAAACAAATATATTTTCAAGAATTAAGAGATCAAATCACTAAACTTAAGCAAAATAAAGCTCCTGGTAACGATGGTATCATCTCTGAAATTTACAAGGTTTTGCCTGCCAAAGCATTAACTCTGTTACACACAGTATTCAATATAGCCCAAAATAATAACATTATACCTCCTGCTTGGAAGTACACATTCATTTCTCCCATACTAAAGTCTGATAAAAACCCTGTAAAATGTGTTTCATATAGGCCCATTTCATTATTAAACACAGACTATAAAATGTCAATAATATAAACAGGATGGAGAGCGTTAGGCAGACTGTCCACACCAAGTGTTCGTAATGTTGCCATAACGCTAGGCAGGTTCTGTAAAAACCAATAATTTTCAAGCAGTACCTGGTTTACAAAGTTCCAAACTCTGGTCAATAAATCCCCTTGTAAGAATGTTAATGTTCATCCAAAATAAAAGATACTGACAACGCTGTTATCCGGTAGTATTCACTTCGTCTTGTATAACAACCAATAAACAGATCAACCAAAGTAAGTAAATAAATTACTTAATTTTATTAGAATACAACAAGTTGGGAAGCGCTTTCATTATTTTTCTTGCTGTGTTGATTGGCTGTTTAATTTTTCTGATGGCAGATATTGGAGACATACAAGTAGAATTACCATATGTACCAGGAAATAATATGGATAACATCACGAGATTTCATTGCTATGTGGAAGGGAAAGAAAACCCGCTAAAAATGTATGATGTCAGAGACACCACGATGGAAGAAGAGGTTACAAAGGAAGCTAACACCAAAGGACTCTCGACATTGTTGCATCAAATGGAAATGGATTTTGTGAAGCTCAAATGCTTCCAACTTCAAAGGCAACACTTTGAAGTTTGTATAGAGCGTCGGACTATACCAAGGGGACTTCGTATTTTAAAGATGGCAACGACAGGTACTAGGTACCCTGACTTGTTATACCAATGGCAGAGAATTAATATAGACACAAGTATACAGTATATGACATTGTTGAATAACTATTTTCTTCCAGAAGAAAAAGCACTTAGGGAACAAGTTATGGAACAACAGAAAAGTATATATTCTATGTTCCCTAAACAAGTGATAGATAAAAGCATTGAAAAGTTACTGGATAATGTATACTTACTTGGGAAGAAATTGTTGGAACAGAAACAGAACAAAATAAACAGAGACACTAGAGATTTTGCAAGGGGCCAGGTCTTCACTTGGCCCAAGGAAGAGAAGATGGTTAATGGTAATGTAATAAAAAAAGTAAACAATAGAAAGGAAGTAAACGCAGTACATATAAATAAATGTGCAGATGTATCCTTGAAGTTAGATAGTCCAAATATTAATATTGATAGTGATGTCTCTTTAGTAGACATGACCATTAATAAAGATGTAAATTGTTCACTGAATGACGCAGTTACGATGACTAGAACTAATAATCAAATATGTTATAGCTGATGTGCACCGAGAACATAGAGATGTACAATTAGATATTTATAATGCCCATGGAGAAGATAGTACTCAAGATGATAGAACAGGAACACCTACTGCAGTGAGTGAGTCAGAGCATCACAAAGTAGATGTAGTAGTTAGGAGAAAAGTTAAGAGTTTCAATACAATGGACGCTAATGAAATGACTCCTTTCCCCATAGGAGAGAAATGGAAAGGGGAAGGCAGGGACAGATCAGTGAGCCGGGGAAGGCAAAAGAGAAGGTATATAGATACGGAACATACAGGACCAATGATAAAGAAGATGTGGGACAAGAGCCTAACTCATTGATATGGAACATATCAAGTAAAAAATTAACTAGAGAGGAGATTGAAATATTTGAGAAAGGGCTTTTATACCCACAACGAAGAGTGACATAACAGAAACAATAACTGATCTAAAGTTATTTATAAGAAACGTTCAGTTAAAAATAAATTATGGTGGAATAGACAGAGGAATGAGTGATTGCACACTAAGGAAACCCAGTACATATATACCACTGTTACACCCTCTGTTGGAAGCATATTCGATGCTGGTAGAGGAAGAATTGCATAAACAGGGTAAACAAAATAAGAATAGAAAGAGACAAAGAAATTTGACCTATAGAGCAAGAAAAACATTAGAAAACTTAAAAAATGACCCTAATATAATGATTAGACCCGCTGATAAGGGAGGGCTTACTGTTATAATGGATATGGACAAATATATATTAAGTATGTTCATGATGTTAAGTGATGCTAAATATTATAAAGAGGTTAATACAAGAGATGTTGATAAGATCATCAGTAATGTCTACAGTAAGATGTTGTATTTATATATAGAGGGACAAATATGTCAATAATTATATGACTTTTGTCAAGTAGAAGAACCTAGAATACCTTGCATCCAAAGGGTTCTGAAAATCCATAAGAACCCTACCGTGCCACCTATGACACCAATAGTGGCAGGTAGAGGTTGGATCACGGAACCTCTGTCATTATATATAGAATCCAAATTACGAGCAGTGGTAGAGAAACATACATATATACTAAAAGATACGAAACAGTTTTTAACCATGTTATATGAATACATGGAAAAAGAAAGAGTGATACCGAATTATTGGCTGGTTACCTTAGATGTAACATCACTATTTACTAATATTCCAAATACACAAGGAATTGAAAGTTTACGCAAATGTTTATTACAGGCCCAGATTTATACAACATTGCAAGTTGAGACTATATGTTATTTGATGGATATAGTGCTAAACAATAATGTATTTACATTTCAGCAGAGAGTATATATTCAAAAGGATGGCGTAGCTATGGGCACATCTTGTGCCAATAGCTACACCAACCTAGTAATGGCTAATTGGGAAAATGAATCCCTGTTTACTTTAGAATCGTACCAAAAACATGTTGGATTTTATGTCCGATTTGTAGATGATTTGTTTCTGATTTGGAAATCAAATGAGGACCAGTTAAAAATCTTTGTTCAAGAGATGAACTCATTAACAGGATATCTTAAATTAACTATGACAGCATCACAGAAATATGTGTCATATTTGGATGTATATGTTGAAAAAATTTTAGATGGATATTTAAATACAGGAGTACACCGAAAAACGTGTCATAGGAGTTCCTATCTACACAGATCTAGCATGCATCCGAGATATGTATTCAAGAATGTGGTTAAAGGTCAGGCTATGCGTGTATCTAGACTGAATTCAGCATATAAAGGATACAGTCAGGAAATTATGAAACTTAAACAACAATTCCTACAAAGATCATATAAGACAGAGGAAATAGATGAAGCCTTAGTTAACCTTGAGGCTTTAAGAAAAGGACGAGCATATCCATTTTTTGCTGATCAGAGTAAAAATAGAGGAACATACTGCAGAAGAAAAGGATAGTTTTAACCCAAAGAATATGACAGTGGGCATATATTATACACAAGATGTAAATGAAATTAGAGATGCATATACGAAGTACTGGGAACTTTAACAAGTGGACCCTGTAATCTCAGAAGTAGTAGGAAAAGTACCTAAATTTACCTATAAAAATAAATTAAATTTGTATAGAATGTTATGTGGTCCGAATAGAGTTGATATTATGGACAACAGTAAGAAGCAGTCAGCTAACACCAAACCATGTAGGAATTGTAAATATTGTAACATAATAGATGAATCAGCAAGTTTTAAACACCCAGTAAGTCAAGAAGCATTTAAATTTTATTGTAGTGTCGATTGTGAAACCACACATGTGGTATACCTAGCTTTGTGCCAACTATGCAGCTTTTTATGTGGGCAAAACTGATAGACATCTTAGAGAAAGAATAAGGGAGCACTTGTACAATATTAGGACTGGTTCAGATAAAAATGCCCTATCTAAACATGTAACCTCTACTTCTATTGAACATAATTTTAAATTCATGGTAATATATGTTAATAAACCTACTAAACATAGAGGTCCAGTACGTAATACAACCGAACATAATGAAAGTAAATGGATAATTAGGTTGAGAGCAGATCGTGAACCAGGACTTAATGATAGAGTCCCTATTAAGCCCATTTTAAAAGCTAGGAGATTAAAAAGTTAATAAAATGGTATACGAGATTTCTAATTAGGTAGTTTTCTAGATATTTAACTACATATTGGTATAGATATTTATAGTTTTAATGTTATATAGTTTTAATGCTGTATTGTTTGTTTTTTGCGACTATTAATTGTATTATAAAGCACTGTTCAAGTATTATATGCCTGATATATAAGTAGAAAAAGCGCTTAATATATTGCAATATATTATAATATACGATATATTGTATTTACATTTTAATATCACCTATAATAGTTAGGTAGAGGATAGTACCACGTCAGGTTGCTACTACACTCTTACATTATAGTTAGGAATTAAGGGCATTATAGTTATAGGTATATGATCCAGCTGCCATTATTAGCCTGGCTATGCATAGCCAGAGGAAGTTGATATGAAACTTTGTAGCCTTCTCAAATATATATGTTGGTTTTAAAATGTTATATGTTACAAAAATTTTTTGGTTAATATGTATACGTGCATATAGCTATTTACAAGCACAATGTAAATAGTAAGTGCACGAATTGCAGTAAAAATGTGAAAGCGATTAAACTTGGATGCATATATTTTAAAAGTTAAATTGAAATCATGCATATATGTTTTAAAAATCAAGAGCATGATGTATCGAGTCCGCTGAATACTGCATGGATGCTTTTGTTGTAAAATGATTTGGAAATGTATCTTATGTTATATATTTATAGATCAGGAAGTTTTTAAAGTGAATAATGAGGTATTTTTAATTAAAGGAAATGACGTCAATACCTATTAAGGTATAAAAGTTATTTGAATGTATGTTTTATTTAGTGGCCTGATGAAGCCTATGGGTGAAAGCGCTTGCCGACTTGTTGTATTCTAATAAAATTAAGTAATTTATTTACTTACTTTGGTCGATCCGTTTATTGGTTGTTATACAAGACTAAGTGAATACTACCAGATAACAGCGTTGTCAGTATCTTTTATTTTGGATGAACATTAACATTCTTACAAGGGGATTTATTGATCAGAGTTTAGAACTTTGTAAACCAGGTACTGCTCGAGAATTGTTGGTTTTTACAGAACCTGCCTAGCGTTGTGGCAACATTATGAACACTTGGTGTGGACAGTCTGCCTAACGCTGTCCATCCTGTTTATATTATTGACATTACTGTTATTTTCTGAAGAGAGCGTATTTAAACAGCCAACATTTGTATCTTCACAGACTATAAAATGTTCATGTCTATTTATGCTGATAGACTCAAATTTTTTTTTTACCATCACTGGTAGACATGGATCAAACAGGTTTTATAATTAATAGAACTTCTTATGTTAATATCACAAGAACAATAACTTTAATTGAACCAGTAAAAACCTTAAAGAATAATTTGACTCTTATTATTTTAGATATTAACTGTGCCTTCCACTCAGATAATTGGGACTATCTTTTTATTTTACTGAAAGACTTAAACGTTTCTAATAGCTTTATTAATCTTATAACCCAACTATATAATTATAGTCAAGTCTACATACAAATAGTTACACATATATCTCAAAGCATACCCATTGTAAAAGGAACCAGACAAGGTTGCCCTTTATCTCCACTTTTATTCACATTAATTATGGAACATTGGGCTAACTTAATAAGGGGATAACAATAATATACAAGGTTATAGATTAAATCTTAATGAATTATCAAAAATCCAAATGTTTGCTGATGATGTATTAATCACTCTTGGTAGTACTAACCCCACCTTATAAGAATTGTTTAAAAATATGGCCATATTTCAGAAAAGTATGGTCTTAATTTTAATAACTCTAAAACACAAATTCTCTTAATTGGTTCCAAAAGTTATAATATACAAGATCAATATAAAAAATATATACCTCGATCTCAACAAATAACATATTTAGGTATAATTATAACAACCAATATTAAAGATATGTTACACCTACAACCAGACTCTAATAAGTAAGTGGAGCAAGATTCTATTTACAATGGATGAAAAACTTTCCATTATAAAAATGATCTTGCTTCCAAAGATCTTATACATAATATAATCTATTTCTATTCCCCTACAGGCCCTTATATTAAAAAAAATTAACACACTGATTAAAAACTTTTTGTGGCATCCAATAAAGCCTAGAATTGCTTTATCTTATCATATGCATAGCTGGGAAAATGGAGGTATAACTTTACCAAATCTAGAACTTTATTCAATTTCATCAGTTATTAAAACAATTGTTTATCTTATAGATGGAGAGTATTTTGCAAAATGGAAAGACATTATGTTAAATGTATCCCATAATACCAAAAATAACGATAATAATCATCTATCACAGTTAATAAATAATTAATTTATATGGAATTTGAGAGAATACTTATCCAATTATTCCACTCAAATGTTTAAAGTTACTTATGTAACTTTAAAGGCCTTTAAAAACTATATAATTAGGTTTAGAATCTTTGAGAATTGGTTGTTTCTTATTTTTCCCATTGCCTATACACAAGGGATAATTCTCTCTGCAGATCATTCCAAAATG
Organism: Protopterus annectens; assembly: GCF_019279795.1. Taxonomy (NCBI): domain Eukaryota; kingdom Metazoa; phylum Chordata; order Ceratodontiformes; family Protopteridae; genus Protopterus; species Protopterus annectens. Next base: position 395,968,523 of record NC_056743.1, on the reverse strand, counting down.
TTGCTATTTAAACAAAAGCAATTAATATTTTGGCATCAGATTCTAAATAAAAATGAGACAAAAATCTATTAATGCTCTTATAGATGAATATAACCTTAACACTTTACTTTGGTCAGATTTGCAAGAGTTTAGAAAATATATTCTAGATAAGCTAATTTTAATCCCCTCAAATGCTAAGAATTGAATACCAAAACTTATTCAGTACTTGATTTTATATACTTATAATACATTACCAGTTAAAAACAGTATATAATATATTTATAGAGCAATAAAACAAGATCTGGATCTATATTCAGATAATATTGGAATTCATTTTCTGTAACCAATGGTTTTACTCATTCAGAAATAGACAAAGTTAATTTCCTTCAGTCAGCCAGCAAAACTACTTCCTCCATTAAATGGAGAATCTTCACATGGAGATTTTTACATAAATATTTCATCACACCTCAGAAAATGAGTAAGATAACTAAACAATATATTGTTTGCTGGAGATGTAACTCAGTAACAAGTGCTGATTGGAACCATATATTTTATGACTGTGTACTATTAAAAAAAATTTGGGAAGAAGTTAACACTTTTTTACAGGCAATTTTTACAGATAACTTTATGCTTACAAAATCACTTGCATTATCCAAAACACCTGTTCCAGACTGTATAAATAAAAACAAAAATTATTTGCTCTGGTCTATACTGTCCATTGCCAAGTAAACAATTACAAAAAAACTGGAATTCTTAATCAGTTCCCTCATTTAAAGAGTTTAAAGGCATTCTCTTGGGAATATATAAGCTAGAAATGTTAACTATTAAATCTAAATCTACAAGGAATACAATATACATGAATTATTACTTAAAGAACTTGATAAATGATTAATGTAGTAACCTTTCTTTTTATATTTTATTCTTTATTTCTATTGTTCTGCCAAAATTAATTGATCTTGTTGTTTGATATATAGTGAACATCATTGTATATAGTTTTTTGTGCTATTATAGTTATTGTATTAATATTTTCTTTTTTAAATATTATACTTTAAAATTCAACTTATTCAATTTTTTAATATCTGTTCATTTTATTAATGTTCTCAATAAAGCTGTTTTTTTAAAAAGGAATGTTAAAACCTTTGAACACATCTATTAATTAAATACCAAACTATAACTATCACATGGCAATACAAACCAATGACAACAAAAACAACAGGAAACTTATATAATTGAATATTCAGTGTTGAATGTTAAATATTAAATGTTATCTATAGACTTAATTGAAGTAAAATGAATGTAAAAACATTAAAATGAAGCCTTAAATGTATTATAACCCCTATGAAAACCCATATACATGAAAATTAATTGTCATTATAATCTCTGCATCTGCAAAAAACATTTTATATTAATTATTTTTTGATAACAGGTGACTGATCAGCTACTAAGAAAATCTGCCATAAACTTTCACAGCACTATAATAAACTTTTGAAGTCACCACAAAAAATATCTGAATCAACTTTGTCAAGCACAAAGAATGTAAAGCACAAATTAGGAAAATTTCTTAAAAATGTTACAGCCAACCACATATCTAGCCAGGGCATTTGACTAATCCCTAGTTTTTACAGCCAAAACATTTCCATAATTTTCTTTGTTCAGTGATCTAATGGTCAAGCACTACTTCCATCAAAACACAAATGGTGTTGATCCTATCATTGTCAAATGTGGTGTAACCACTCAAATAATCTCTTAAATATTCTAATCCAACCTCCTGATCAATACTAGTGTAAAGAGAGGTCACATTAGAGAGGCAAAAACAAAAGGTGAATCTGGAACTGCAACACAACCCAACCATTATAATAAATGCCAAACGTCACGTAGATAGAACCTCGAACTCCGAACAACTGGGTTCAGGATCTTGCCCAACCATATAGAAATAGGCTCTGTCTTAGAAAAAGCAGCTGACACTATAGGCCTAAACAGGGGACTTACCTGATACTTATGTACCTTTAGAATCTCTAAGAGCACAACCAACCTAGGATACTCCACCTGTAATATCTATAGGTGGAGTAACCCAATCCTCCTTGACTAAAGTAATCATATAAAATACTGTCAACTTTTCAAAAAAACATCTGTTGATGTACTCAGATGTAACTGTTCTGTAACACTTTTCATCCATTAACAGTTCAGAAATAGCTCTATTGTAATCAGTTGACTTCATGACTACTACCGCACCACCCTTATCAGCTTTCATAACACATAAATCATTGTTAGATGCCAAATTGTGTAGAGATGGCATTTCCTCCAAAGGAAGATTAGAAACATTTTGTGGATGCAATCTTGTATGCCTAAATAGGTTCTCACACAGGACATTGAAAACTTGTAAAGTGGGAATCATTGCTGAATTATAGGTACTCCCCCTTCTAGGTCTCTCCACTGAAGAATCAATCTCAGGTATTCCATCCAAAATGTACTTGAGATTTAATTTCCTTAAATACAATTTAAAATCAACAATCAACTTAGTTATGTTAACTATATAAATGAAAAAACAAGTCTTAGAACAGAAATTACATCATTACTAACACTAACACCTCTTAAATTAAGTATGTCAATTTGAAAGTTTAATTCTTCTTCCTATTCTTCACTCAGCCCTTGTTCTTGTTCTGAACATTGTTGGACCACTTTGGAGTCCTTCTGTTCCCAGAAATGTCCACCAAAAAAGACCTAGAAGTATTTGTAGTAGAGGAGGACGAACCTGATGATGTGGATGGTACAACCAATTCAACTCCCAGATTATCGTTATTACATTGCTCACTATTGACTGGACCTGAATAATTGACCTCAGGTGCAGGTGTGTTGTTGCCCATTCCAAAAATACCACCTATCTGTTTTGTCTTCTCAACCAGTACTCCAACTTTTCCCTGCACTCTTTTTAAAGGATAAGCAGAGTTGGCATCATAAGCAGCAAGGTCTCTTCAATTTGCCCTGCTTTCTAGAAATGATGGAGGCTCTATGTCTGTTGACCTTAGCTGTAATACCAGAATAAAGGGCCAATAAGCTGCGGTGGTGCAGCAGAAGTGTTGTCATCTCACAGCAAGAGGTTCTCCCGTTCAATTCTCGGCTGGAGAGCCTTCTGTGTGGAGTCTGTATGTCCTCCCCGCGGTCGAGTGGCATTTGAAAGACATGTGTGAATGGGTGTGCCTTCATTAGAGGTTGGGCATCGAGCTGGCACCTCGACACCATAAAAATCTACTGCCAATCATTAACAAACCGGAGTGCCACTGCGGTGACCCCTAACCAGGAAAAGCCAAAAGAAGAACAACAATGATCGAAAACTGTTGGATGCTTTAATCTTTGCATCCAATCCCTCCATCTGAGACCTGAAAGCAGCCGATTTATCTCAATAATATTCCACAAGGTCCCTTATAACTGAAAGTCTGGTGTTGTTAAACAGTTCTACCAATTGTCGATAAAGTGTATCTCTGTACTTAATGCAACTGGGAAACTTACATACCTATGCCCTTGTGATACACATCCACATTTAACACATTCTTCTAAGTAAGCCACTTCCAACTGTAAAGAAACAATTCTCATAGATAGACGCTCTAATTTGAAAACATCACTCTTACAAACCTGGAAGTCATTAAAAGAAATATTGTTATCTTGTGCACTTACCTGCAACACACATTGTCACTGTCCAAACAGAAAGTATTTCCAATGTTCTTAAAAACGTGGTTAACAAGATTATTTTTCCCCATGTTTTCTGAAGTATTCTAAGAAAAGTTGTCACCACTGTTAGTGGAGTTAGAAATATTCACCAAAGATGCTTGTGTAGGCATTAAATGAATATCACCAACCGATTTGCACACTCCAACATGGCGACTCCTGTTGCCATGGAAACGAGAAAATCTTTCATGAATGGCTCCAGAAATGGCAGTAGAAATGTACTCACTAAAAGCCAAAAAACTGTGGAGAACTGAGTGGGTGGTGAGGTTCAATAAAGTTTCCTGTGTTAAATCTTCTCCAGCCATGGCCAAACCAGTACAAAAACACTTCCAACTAGAAAATTGAACCACAAAACCAAACGCAAACAAAGTAAATGAAATACTTGTGTGACCACCAAGGAAAGCAATCGGAATTCAACTTAGCACTTTCATTCTTTTTAATAATTTCAGAACTAACTCAGAAATTATAAAAACTTTGAAAACATCGCCGCTTATTTAAATACCAAAGTAAAAAGATTATGTGACAATACCAACCAATGACAATGGAAACAATAGAAAATGTATATAACTGAATATTCACTGTTGAATGTTAAATATTAAATGTTATCTATAGACTTAATTGAATTAAAATGAATGTAAAAACATTAAAATTAAGCCTTAAATATATTATAACCCATGTGAAAACACATATACATGAACATTAAGTTGTCATTATAATCTCTGTATCTGCAAAAAGCATTTTATATTAATTGCCTCATTGAGACCATGTGACTAATCAGCTGTTAAGAAAATCTGCCATAAATTTTCACGGCACTCTAATAAATTTTTGAAGTCACCACAAAAAAAAATCTGAATCAACTTTGTCAAGCGCAAAGACTGTATAGCCAGGGCATTCGACAAATGCCTCCTTTTTGCAGCCAGAACATGTTCATAAATTATTGTGTTCAACAATCTAATGGTCTTACCAACATAAAAGCTGTCACAGTAATCGCAGAGTGCAGAATAAACAAAATTTGTGGTGTTACAACTAAACTGATCTTTTGTCCAAATGGCCTTATTAATGTGTTTAAATTCCATTTAATGGAAGGGAATTGATTATAAATCTGCACTGCCTACAATAACCACAGGAAAAGGTAACAAATGTAGTGGAACCATCCCATGAGGAAGAACTTCTATCTCTTTCAAGAACTGTTTTGATGTTAAAAGTTTTTTTATAAGTGAAAAGTGTTTTTTCACATATAATCTTCATGTGTGTTTGTGTGTGTGTGTGTGTGTGTGTGTGTGTGTGTGTGTGTGTGTGTGTGTGTATGTGAGTGTGTTAGACAACATCTATCCATGCAACATGGGTGCTCATGCATGACTGTCCCCCAGATTTAATAAACTCAGTGTAGGAATAGTGTTATTCCTACACAGATTGAATGATGTCTTCATACGCATCTCCCTCTCAGCAGTGCACCTTGCATATATTCAAGAAGGGTCACTACTAAGACGGAACTGTGTACATGGATACTGAATCAGTGCAGAGGGTATGTTACAGTAGTGCTCACAGATCTGTAACATGCCTCTTGCACTGCCAAGGTGCCATAAAGCACTTTACAATAGAAAACAGTGTCTGCAGACACTGAAATGATGCATGGGAAGTGAATGTAATGCAGGGTGTGTGTGACAGGTACTGTAATACACTCTCTGCATTGTGAAAGTGCTGTATGGCACTTTACAATAAAAAAAGTGTCCTTGGATACTTAAAAGCTGAATGGGAAGAAAATGTTATGCAGGGGGTGTGTTACAGATACTGTAATACACCCCTGCATTGTGAAAGTACTGTACAGCACTGTACAATAAAAAAGTGTCCTCAGACACATACCTTTTAACCTAGAGCAAGAAATCTGGACAAAGCCATTAGTAAAAGTTGGACAAAAGGTTAAAAATGGGGATATTTTTAAATATTGCTCTTACAAACTTAGAAAGTTGATAGAATGACAGGTTTTGCATTAGCCTTGATATTCTCATCAGTATGTTGCCCAAAACTCAAATGCCTGTCATTATTTTCTAACTGCAGTCTATAATGATTTGACCAGTGATTTGCAAGAGAAATATACCTTTATGAAGAAGGGACTAAAAATATCAGGCACAAATGTGGACATTGTGCGAAAATGTGCACAGCTGAGAGGCTGAGCGGAAAATGAAGTAATGTCATGTAGGGGGTGTGTTACAGTATCCATAACAAAATCCCTAGATTGTGAAGGTGCTGTACTGCATGAAAACAATAAAGAAAGTTTCCTCCGACACTTATTTCATAATTGAAGTGTGATGTTTAACATAAAATTAATTGATTTTTGTTTTTTATTTTGTTGTATTTAAAGTTTAAGTGTAGCTGAGCTGGTTTGCTTGGCAATGCACTTTGCTCAGAAGTGCTTAAACATAATAAAAAGTTATATAGAAATGTATAGCTGAAATCATTACAGCCAAGTTAGCTTACTGGTGGGAATCACAGCTTTGTGTGCAGTAGGTGCACAGTTCAAATACCAAGACAGACTATTCAGCTTTTACATGGGAAAGTCTTTTTATATGATTTTTATTTATTTATTGATGTAGTAATTGACATTTGTTAACCAGGGTAGTGTAGCTGGTCCAGAATCCCAGTGTCAGTGGAAATATGAGGTGAAAACCCCCATTTAAACACTAGTGTCTGATACTGTAAAGTCACATCCCAAGGTAATGTAATGAAAGCACATAGGGGGACATCACACAAAGTAAAATATATACACTTAACAATAATGTATCAGTAATGAGTAATTAATATCCAAATCTTATTCTTCTTGAAATGAAACATTTTGTTTGGCCTTAACTCAGTTCTGCTAAGCAGTGCTAAGCCAAGCTAAGCAATGCTTAAACAGGACCTGTCTGAGCAATACTTGGCAAGACTTAAATCTGCTTAGCCGGTTTGTGCATTGCTAAGAAGTTCCATTCTAAGCAATATTCAGCTCAGCTAAGCAGATTTTCACACCGCTAAGCACTGCTAAGCATTTGCCACTTTAAGCACTCCTTAACTCAGCTTAGCGAGTTTGTGCACTGCTGAGCTGTGCTTAGCATTTTTGAAAATGGTCCAATGGTGAAAAAGGGTGGGTATATAGCCTTATTTAAACTACGCATGTGGGAATACAGGCAGAACCTGTTAGAGTTTGATCCCTGTATGAAATATGGCAGGTGCTGGTGAAGGAGCGAGCTTTCAGGTGCAGAGCTGGTGCATGTTGGGGTCCAGGGTCATGGTTGGGCTTTGTGTAAAGAACCATGACATCACACTGCTGCAGGCCTAGTACCAGGGCTCAGAATACAAGTCTGAGGCCTGTGATCATCTGGCATATGAGCTCACCAACGCAATTGGCATACCTTGCACTGGTGAGCAGGTCTGCCATCATTATGATGACCTGAAATGGAGGAAGGGGTGGTCTTGCCCTAATGGATCCAAGATGCTTCTGACGGGACTGCCCCAGAAGTTTGTAAGTATAGCAACTGGTGATTTATCAAATTATAATATAAATATCTGATAAACAGGTATTCATAATGGTGTGTTTTCTCCCTACAGCTGCAGATGAGATGGCTCGTAATGTGGAGGCCCATGGAGGACGTCTGGCGAGGCTGCTGTAACAGTGTGGTGAGTACAGTTATATCTTGCAATATACATATAGTCCAATAAATAAGAAAGTGTAATTATTTACTGCCATTAGGTATAGTGTTTTCTTAGAATACTGAATAAATGTGTTAGAACAACAGTGATGTAAGTAACTAATGCCAGGTACTGTGTAATACAGATGAAGGCAGCAAACAAGCTACTATTGATGAAAGGAAACCAATACTGTAGTAATAGTGTGTAGGAATGAATCTGTTAATAACTATACTGTGCTTGCTACTGTGAAAGTAATAACTGACATACATTTATCATCTACAGGATATGCAGTACAACTGAATGTAGAAGTTAGAATGTAATAAACCATTGTGTTGTGTTATCCACAATAAAATTAATTCCAAAAAAAGTTGTGTTTAATCTGGTCTGCTGTTGAAGAAATATAAGTGTACAGGTGCTGTACAGGAAATATGGCTATGAGAGCATGAATCCAGTGTGGTTTGTCTGCTAGTCAGCTGTTATGGCAAACTGTAGCTGTGGAGCTATAAAACAAGAATCACTGAAAAGTGATATATGTTCTACACTAAGATCTGAACCTCGAATAGTAATGTGTAATGTATTATAGTGTGTTCCCTGCAGCATTTTGTGTTAACCTTTGCATTTCAGCTACATGTATTTCGGAATGTAGGTTTGCTGAAGTAGGAAGTATGAGACTGTAATAGGTGGAGACTGCAAATATATAATGATGTGAAAATGTGTATCTGTCAGGTATGCAACTCAGCAGGCTGTTGTGGTCTTTACAGATCACACATAATCACATCCACTAGGGGTTAAATGTGTACACCTGCATTCAAAGTATTAATACACAGCACACTAACTATCATGCATGAATCTTAGGCATGTATGTTCAGCTGTCACTACAGTCCTTTGTGACACTCCATGTATATTACAAGGTCATAGTGTGTAACCAAATGAGTTTTAGGCACAGATCAGTCAAGCAGCAGACTGCAGTGGCCCAGTAGCTCAGTGTGATAAGAAATAGATATGTTGTTTAGTTTTGCACATACAGTTCATGGTTTGAATCCAGGGACGGGTGCTAAAATGTGTTTAAAGTTACACACAAGTAATCCTGACTATTTGTAGAAACATTCAGGTAGTGTTAACAGATATTTTCTCCACAGGGTGACAGGTAACGGAATGTTTGTATTAGCTGTATAAAGGATATAGTAATAAACTGTGTACAAATGTTCCAGTGCTCAGCCCCTTGCCTACAAATGACAGCAGCATAGCTATATATACTATGCACCCTTCCCAATACATGTCTCTCAAGTGTCATGCTGCCATGGCTACTGATCACTGTTGCCAATAACCATGCACAAAGATAAAAATCCAGGATAAGTATGCCATTAGCACAGTCACACAACATCAGTGAAGGGTACTCCTTCTTAGTCATATATGTAACAATGACATGTACAAGTCCCCTCTACACATGTACTTAGGGTTGTCACAGCTTGTCCCATAGCATTCCTGGTCAACATATTAACAGGTCTGTATGTGCTACAGTAGCTATAGGCCTCAGGTAGATTTAAAGTGATGGCAGACCTGTACAGTATTGAGCAGTACTGATGTGAAAAATATAAGCCTATACAGTTGGTAATGGACTGTTTTTCTCTCCCCCCACCCCTTATCTGCATCAATAATTATTATCCATATACTACGGGTATGTTGTTCTCAAAACCTAATAATAGGACTTGTGTTCTATTATTGTTCATATATTTAAATGGTTGCATGCTAACATACCTTATTCAAATTCCTTTGTTGGTGGCCTGTTGCCGTAAATGTAACTGGCATGTTGTTACAATATTGACTGTTATTCCATTTATGCATGTGTTCTGTTTACCATGCAATTTTTTCAATTCTATTGTTCTGGGTTAATTATAACACCTCTTCCTGCTGTTATAACTAATGTTGAAATGTTTTGTTCATGACTAACTGATACATTTGGTCAAACCTCAAAACCATAGCACGTTTGGGAAGGCAGATCTCAGTGGATCCACCTGTCCCGCTAATCTGGCCACAGCACTGGGCCCCAGCATGTCTGGGACACAAACTTGGTCTGCCTCCTCCACTGGTCCTGCACCACCCTTGGGTGCAACCACCTCAGGGGGATAGTGCTCACCCCCCCTTGAGGATGGGCATGGAGAGAACCCTGTCACCAGACAGCAGTTCAGAGGTATGGTGTGCAGGGTCATCCAGTGTGATTTGGATGACCTCCTGTGCCAGATTGAGGGCAGACTGGCACACCTCAGGGGGCAGTCTGGCCCAGTTGTCCAGCCTCCAGCACAGCCACCTTCAGGGCTGTGAAGGGGCAGTGGTGACTGCCCATGGATGGGGACCTCAACCCCACTGTTTCCATCTGGGGGCCATGGCCCTCTGATTCTCAACCACCCTCCTTGTCCAGGATGTTTACCCCCTCATGTGCATGCACCACCCCTGTCTGCTGTCTTGTCTGCCTTGTGTGTCTGAAGAGGCAACCTGTCTTACCCAACTTACTTCCCCAAATTTACCAACAACCTTTCCCCAACATCCCACTCTCCACTCTCACCTTAAAAAAGGTGGGTCATCTGTCCAACAAAAAAAAAAAATCACATCCCATACATAGCTCTCCATTTTGCCCCATACACTGGCATCAATCAATTTACCCTTGAATTACTCAACAAATGTATTTCACCTATACCCCTCCATGTGGGGTGTAAGACTTTAAATTCCAAACTGTCCACATCACTCACAGCTGTTGCTGCACAAAAAATGTAGAGATATGATCCTTTCCTACACCCATCCTGCACATCCCTAGCTGCCTTTCATAAAGTTTTTCCCCCTGCTTCTCCCCATTTCACCACTTTCCTCTCACCCCTTTTTTCTTTTCTTTTTTTGGAAGTAGTGCGGGTTTAAGTGGGAGTAAGTGCTGCTAAACGAAGCTAAGGGAACCTAAGCATCTTTTGGCACCACTTAGTGTCATGCAAAACTGTGCAAACCCACTTAAAACTGCTTTAATCACTCTGTCTCATTCAGCCACTGCTCTGTCCAGCAACAAAGTAACCAGCCTGACCAGGTCTCAAACCCAGTTCCCTGTGTACTTGAGTCACAGCAACATACCACTACACCAACTGAGCTGGGAGAATTGCTAAAGCTTTTCTAAATATATCATTTATTACAGTCATTTAACATTAGGGGAAAAAAGCTCATCACTCCCAAATCTCAAACTAGGGCCCTATACAATAGAGTCAGAGCAATGTACCACTACATCAAACCAGCTGTGGGCATTAATAATCTTTTGTAAAGATAGCATACATTTGAGTCATTTAACATTAGGGAAAACAAAAACATCACAGACATTTTCCAAACCCAGGTCATTATGCACTAGAGTCAGAGCAGCGCACCACTAAGCCAGACCAGCTCTGGAAAATTGGAAATGCTTTTATAAAGATATCATGCATTACAGTCATGTAACAGAAAAAAAAGCAAACATGCAGATTACTGAAGCCAGGACCTTCTGAACTCGAATCACAGAAACACACCACTCCACAAAACAGCTCTTGGGATTTGCTGATGCTTTGTAAAGATATCAGGCACTACAGGGATGTGACTTTAGGGGACAAAAAAGACAACACTGCCAATATTTGGACCCAGAACCCTGTGAACTGCAGTCAGAGGAACATACCAGGAAGCCAACTGACCTCTGGAGTATAAGAGTTTTTACAAACAAATCCTAATTGCCAATCACACAGTACTTCTATAAGTAGTGGTTCAAATCACACTGTACTTGGGCCTCTGATATAGACACAGATCCAGTAGACAGACAAATAAATGCTGCTGGATGTACGAGAGGCCTACAATATCAGGTAGAGCTGACAACTGCACAGACTGTTGCTGAATATCCACAGTTGTGCCCCCTATTTATGGCAGGGTTGTCATAAAACCTACCCTGTGTGCCCACATACTGCCAAGGTAGTGCAGATTGGGGGTTTAAAACCATGACAGACAGCTCTGTGTCAATGTCATACCAGTCAGAATACACATGTCCATGCAAATCCTGTGTTACACAGCATATGCATGCACATATGTCTTAAAAATACACATTCTAGATTAATGGCAGAGTAGCTTTATCTGTAACATTTCTTGCATCTGCCACATCTAGACACTGACAGTCCTGGCACACAGCCCAGTCTGTGACACAACTGGTTGCTCCTACTGCAGTCATTGTCACCCATAGTAGCACTTTAAAAGCCTGCAGGGTGGGACATATCTCACAGTCTCAACTAGGCCATGCTGTGACACAACAGCTGACACCGCACCCTCACTGACAGTAACAGCTTGTTCTCCCACAATGTCTTCACAATCCCTAATCTGACTCCTGGCCAGAATGCAGCAGCTTTGGCCTGCTACATATGCAGCAGTATGTCCAGCTACCTGCTACAGAACTGACCTTGCTCACAAACACCTAGAGCAGCGTATCTCCACAACACAACAAACTGATAGACCAGCACCACCTGTAGCAACATGCACAGTCAGTTAGAAAAGGATGTATGACACTCACATCTGCCTGTCTCCTTAGCAACACACATTTACATAGTACACTGCTACAGAATGTGAAAGTCTGTTAATAATGGGCAGATATAGCATGCAAAACTGTGGATATAACACATCCATCCAAATAGTTGACAGCATTTCCACCAACCCTCTGTGAAGCTTTAGCTCTGACACCTCAATAATGTCCTCTCCACAGGGCAGGAAAAGGGCCAATGCCCACATGAAGGCCTTAATTATTGCACTGTGTTGCCATGCCTTCGCCTAATGGAAAGTTAACTCAGCTGTTCTGGATGCAATTAGCAAATGGGAGCAACAGATTGGTGCATAGGCTATCATCTGTTCATGAGCATTACCTACAAAAGCAAGCTGCTCCCTATGGTAAACAGGTCAGATACCTTCTTCATGAAGACAGACTGTGATTTTTTATTATACTACCAGAGGATTTATTCTGACGAAGGATTACAGCACTATACCAGATATATCATACAGTTAAGCATGTAATGGAATGCAGATGAGGGGATGCAGTCATGGGAAATAGGAATTTAAACAGTAGTGACACTGGCAGCCCAGCTATCTGGTATTTTCTAAATAATCATATGTCATTGATGAAAATGAATGTAACTCATATGCTTGTCTTACAAATCTAAGAGAATAAATGTTATGTGGATATTAAACTATTGATGCAGAAGTGTGTGTTGAACTGTATGTTATGTACTGAGCTCATACCTCTCAGCTGTCCAGATATTTGCAGAATGTGCACGTTTGCCTCATATATTTAGTCAGTTTCTCAGAAATGTGTGTTTTTCCTGGCAAATCATTAAAGACTGAAGTTATAAAACAATAGCACACATTTGAATGCCAGATGTCATATCCTTCAGAAAAGTCATGTGAATGCAAAACCTGTTATTCTATCAGATTTCTAAGTTTGTAAGAGGAATATTTAAAAAGTGTCACTATTTCTGGCTCTTTGTCACACCTTTATTTGTGCTTCTGTCCACATGTCTTGCTCTAGGAAGTTGAGAGGTATGACTGAGCTTCAAGAATGTAACCACAGTGTACTACTCTTGAGAACAGAAATGTATATTTATTCATTTATTTATTTATTTAAATTTGTTGACCGGGAGTGTCCGACTGGACGTGGGTCCATTTTCAGCGGAGGCCCGGGGAGAAAAGCTCCACAGTAAAATAAACAGACAGTAGTTACATTGGATTACATAGCGATTAACAATTTAACATAGAAATTACTTACAACATATTTACAGAAGAACATAGTACATCAGTAGACAACTAGAATCTTTATCTGTGAAGTACATAACAGGCATTAACAAATGTAACAATGAGAAGTTCCTGCTGTATAATAAGTACTAGGCTTATGAGCATCTGAGCTTGCTATCATCAAGGTAGTTAGTGGAGGTGAAAGAAAGGTAGCAGTTGGATGGGGTGGATGATATTAGAGTGGGAGTTGCAAGGGCATAGCCAGAATGTTTTTAGGTGCGCTTTTAATAAAGTTTTGAAGTTGGTGCATGATGGTACGGAGGTAATTGTGGGTGGGAGTGAGTTCCATAATTTGGCTATGGCGCAAGAGAATAGTGCTTCACCAGCAGAGTTATTGGCTTTAGTGATCTGCAAGTGATTTTTGTTGCTGGATCTTAGTGGTCTGGTGGTGCGATAGGGTTGGAGTAGATTCTGGAGGGATGGGACATTTAGTGGATGGTTTACTAGTTTGTGGGCGGTGAGAGTTGATACCACTGAAGGAGGTGAGGGAGTTCAAGCCAGCCCAGTTCAGCAAGTGAGAGACAGTGGTGACTACGGTAGGATGCCTTGTGGCGAATATGGCGATTTTGTTGTAGCAAGTCTCTAGCTTGTTTAGATCACATTGCCTTAGGTTGGTATATACTGGAGAGGCATAAAGTAGGGTGGAGATAAGGTGGGAATTTGCTATTGAAATCTTTGCTGCTTTGGTGAGAAATTGTTTATTTCTGTATAATGCTCCTAGTTTTTGTGGACTTTTTATGGTCATGGATATGTGAATGTCAAATTTTAGTTTATTGTCTATTTCCACTCCTAGCAATTTGGTGTGTTCAGTTGGGTATATAGTGGTGTTGTCTTTTGCTGTGATGTTAAAGTGAGAGTTGTTTTGAGTATGTTTGGTGGGTTGGAAGATGAGTAGTTTAGTTTTGTCTGGGTTGAGTATTAATTGGGCATCGGATAACCATGTTTCAACAGAGGAAAAGGCTTCCTGTGTGACTTTTGCAGTTTGGGTAGGGACTGGGCTGAGCAGATGATGGTTGAGTCATCTGCGTATTGGATGAGTGTGCCATGTTTGGTGGCAGAGGCTAGATTATTGGTGTAAACAGAGAAAAGTAGGGGTCCAAGGATGGATCCTTGGGGAACCCCTATGGAGACAGGTAGTTGGGGAGATATGTCATTCTGCCATACAACGGATTGTTGGCGGTCAGACAGGTAACTCTGAAACCAGTTGGTGACTGATTGTGAGAAGGATAGGTTATTGAGGACAGAGATAAGTTGTTTGTGTGGGACCATGTCAAATGCTTTAGATAGGTCTAGGAAAGTAGCAGAGGAGAGATAGCCATTGTTTTATGCTGAAGGATAGTGTTAGTAAAGGAGAGTAAGGCAGTGGTGGTGCTATGGTTTGGTCGGAAACCATGCTGAGTACTGGAAAGGAGGTTGTTAGTAAGGAGGTAGTCTGAGACCTGAGAGTGTATGCATCTCTCAAGTATTTTGGAGAGTGGAGAGAGAATAGCTATGGGGCGGTAATTGGTTAGTTCTGCAGAGGGTCCGCCTTTGTGGAGGGGAATTATATGTGAGACTTTCCACAATGTGGGAACGTAACTTTCTGACAGAGATCGGTTAATCAAGATGGATACTGGGTAGGCCAGAGCATCAGCTGCGATTTGTAGGTATTCACTTGGGTGGTTGTCTGCTGCTAATTTGGTGGGTTTAAGTTTAGTTAAGAGGTTTTTTTTATGTTGGAGGTAGGTACAAGAGAAAAAGAGAAGACAGTGGGGAGATTACTAGTTGAAGGAGTGGGTTGGAGGGGAGGGGGGTTGTGATGTTTAGCTAGTGATAGTATGGTTTGAGTGAAGTGTGTGTTGAATGAGGTAGCAATATTTTCTGAGGAGTGAGGGATGTTAGGAGGAGGGGTACTGACTTTACCTGGGTGGAGGATGGAGTTTATGGAGTTTAAATAAATAAATAAATAAATAAATAAATAAATAAAAGTATAATAAAAAATCACAGTCTGTCTTCATGAAGAAGGTATCTGACCTGTTTACCATAGGGAGCAGCTTGCTTTTGTAGGTAATGCTCATGAACAGATGATAGCCTATGCACCAATCTGTTGCTCCCATTTGCTAATTGCATCCAGAACAGCTGAGTTAACTTTCCATTTGGCGAAGGCATGGCAACACAGTGCAATAATTAAGGCCTTCATGTGGGCATTGGCCCTTTTCCTGCCCTGTGGAAGTACTTTACAGTAGCTAATAAAGAGCTGGACTGTGGCAGTCCTAACTGCCTTTTAGTCTGGCCAGAAGGGGACCATAGCTAGAAAACCTGTGCCAGCCGTTCCCCGTTATTGTTTCAATATATAAAGTATTACCTGTGCAAATGTATGTATTAACTCATTGCATCCGTGTGACACCTCCAGGTGCATCTACAATTAATTCCCACTGACATCTCCAGGCATCAAATATTGCTTGTTCATATTTGCATCAATAATTCAAAAACCATGCTATGTACAAGGTTTTAAAAGATTTCAAGTTAAAGGTTACACAATGGCAAACTCAACTGCCTTAATATTTGACCTCTGTCTAGTGCAGGTAAATAGATATTAACTGTTTTTATGATATTAATTTATATAGATATAATGTTCACATTTTTCTAAATATCTCAACAACCAAGTAACACAGACAGAACTCCTTAGCCTCATATGAAAGCACTCAGCTAGCTGAATAAAGTGTTCCTGACAGTATGTATTTGACTTGAGTGGTTGCTGAGATATTGTAAGTTGTTTACAAAACATTACAAATGTAATTATTAGCGTGTTTACTGTGACTTATACAATTCTGTTTACAACCTAGAACCTAAAGAATACTATCACTGTAAAAATAGTTTGCGGTAAAGAGTTTGCCATTTATGCAACTTTCATAACCCTTACGGTTCTAGAGATATGAACATTTGTTTGAAATGTAAGGACGTAATTTGATTCTGCCAAAAGGCTTAGGCTCCACCAATCGGAAGTTACAGTACAAACTTCCTGAGCTCCATTGGACTGAATGAGTTAATAGTAGAAGGTGGAAGTCGTGAACATACAGAGATAACTTGCAAAACATCAAGAAAATAAGCTGTAGTTGTTTTAAGAATGTGCTATCTCAGTTTCAATGCAGCAAACAGACATAAAAGTCTACAGCTACAGGTTCTTGCATTGTCTTGAAACACAAATAATTACTATTTTGAAAATGTGAGAGTGTTAAACTGTGTTATGAATTCTACTTCTACACAAACATATGAGAGATTTGTACTTTTGACGCAGAGATGTGTAAATGTATGTTACATGCTGTTAGCCTGGGAACTGAAGGCAGCTGACAAACAGTGATTTGATCTGAGATAATCCAGCAGTAGTGTTGATTTTTAACTCCTGACTTGTCTCAGAGAAAGATCTTTGCAGTTCGTATGTGTCTTTGTATCTATCTATCAATATCTACTCATCTGTATCTGCCTTGCTAATAGTAAGGAAATATGAAAACGTTATTTAGTGTACATATATGGGAATATAGTAAAGATTACTTTCGATGGTTTCTGTATTTATTTGAGACTGTCATGCAATGTTGTCTAAAATATTTCCTGTGATTCAGAACTCTGTAGTTACTTTATTGATTAAGTATTGTCTTGCTCCTTTATTAGTTATTATTAAATAGAGTTAAACATTGAAATTGTGGCTGGTCTGTTTAGAGATAAGTAAGCTGTTAGAGTACTTGCATATCTATTTGATGACACTGTATAGCCCACTGCAATAGCTTTGCTCTTCATCACATTAACCATTTGAATAATAGGCACATCACACAGTAGGATTCATCATTCTTTGGTAAGAGCTTTACAGTAGCTAATAAAGAGCTGGATTGTGGCAGTCCTAACTACCTTTTAGTCTGGCCAGAAGGGGACCATAGCTAGAAAACCTGTGCCAGCTGTTCCCAGGAGTGTGTGTGTGCGTGTGTGTGTGTGTGTGTGTGTGTGTGTGTGTGTGTGTGTGTGTGTGTGTGTGTGTGTGTGTGTGTGTATGTGTGTTTGTGTGTGTGTGTGCGTGCTTGATTTATAAATCAAATCCAAAGTGTGTGTGTGTGTGTGTGTGTGTGTGTGTGTGTGTGTGTGTGTGTGTGTGTGTGTGTGTGTGTGTGTGTGTGTCAGCTACTTGAGCAGGGACATGAAGCCCTGGTTGGACAGAGAGAGTGATGGAGGTTTTGGTTTGACCACTCTGCTGAGATGTTAACTGTATAGCTGTGCCAGTGGAGAGTATTACTGGGGATCTGGAGAGACAGGGAGAAACCAGACCCAGACTGACTGTGATCTCTGTGTGCTCTGAAGGGTAAATGTACCTTACTGTGTCTACGTGTCATTATCCCATTGTATACATCCCTCACTGCTACTAGTGGTGATGACTGAGGCTCCTTGATTACTGGGCCAGTACAGGGACATCACACTGACAGTACATACTGGTGGATACAGCTGGCAAATCACATTATGTACTGTTATTGAGCCCCTCCCAGTCTGCCAATGTCATACAGGATTATTTCACAGATTGTCCAGGTCTCCCTGACCATTCCTAATGTATTCTGCATAGGTCACTGTGTACTCCACATGTGTATCTGATTGCCCATAACCTATGGCTAATATACCCGTTGGGCCCCTGCAGCAGGACAGCTGGTTATATGTAGTAGTAGTAGTGGGGGAATGCTGGCTCTGGCTCAGCAGTAGTGCATACATACTGAGCACACAATGTAAGGGAATGGATATGTTAACAGATATCCAAGTACTATTAGTGTGTTCCCAGAGGACTGGCAAGTCACAGACACATTCCCCAAACTCTGTGGACAACCAACATGTATTGTCCAATTGGTGTGTGGAAATACACATTTTTTTCTGACAGGGGGGTCTACATCTATAAAGCACATGTACCCATTCTGCAAACATCTGAGTATGGCAGATGTCTGACACCTATGAGAAAGTCACCCTACACCACATATGCACTGCTCTGTGCCATTGTGCATCTCAGATGTTCCCTGAATGTCCACATGCACCAGTAGTAGCACTCAACTATTTGCAGGATGTAGGCTGGATGACATGGTACTGTAACTATGCCCATCGGGGACACCCAGCAGTCAATGGCAGTGATGTGTGTGGACACATAACAACATAGTCTGTCACAGCAGTCAGGCCATGTCTGGTAGTCCTGGTGCCAACTCTGGTTACTAGGCTATGGAGCCTGAGCAGACATATACCTAGGCCACATGTTGGCCTATGCGTATGCAAGGCAGCAGCTGATGTTCTCATCCAACAGGGACACAGGTGGTATCCCAAGGGCGTATGTGCTGTTAAACATCCAGTTAACCAGGTTATGCCTCCAAAGGTTTAGGTAGTTATCCTGCATGATGTGGACAGGGTGCCCATTCCACTGCAGGGTGCTTGTGTACGACACACATGTGAGCTGTCTACAAGGCCAGTCCAGGTCACTCACCAGGTTGAGGGTGTGTGTGTGTGTGTGTGTGTGTGTGTGTGTGTGTGTGTGTGTGTGTGTGTGTGTGTGTGTGTGTGTGTGCGTGCGTTTGTGTGTTAACAAAGAGGAGCATGGCTTGCACTCATGCAGCAGTGCCAGCAATGTGGAGTCCATGAATGCCTTGTGTGCCACAGTGACATCACTCCTGAGGAGTATGTATGACACTGGGTAGAGGGTTGGCCTTATAGACTATAGGTGTATAATAAATGTTTGATGGTCTGGTATTCCCTGGTGGGTAACCTCTGTGATTTCCCCCACTGCTGCATGTGCTGTCTGATGTGAATGATGAATGGACAATTATGCACATTAATGGTCCTCATTGGGGGGAACATGAAACATCAGGATCAGGAAGGCAATGCATGCTGTAATGCCAGTATGTTGAAAGTACCCACATACATACTGTGCTGATTGATGGCAGGGGTATGATGTGGGTGTTAGTGGTAGATGGTACTAGCAAAATTGGATGTGCAGGGTCTGTACATAATGGTGGCCAATGTATGCGGTCCTCTGATGTGTTCCCTTGTTCATGTCTTTCAGGTGGGATGTACCACAGATGGCACCCAGCCTTATCAGTAACCGAGACTGGGTCAATCATTAATGCCCTCAGACTCCATCACAGGGTACTGTTCAGAAGATGCTGGCAAAATCTGCAGAAATGCACTGCCCTTTGGGTGGAACTGGTAGCAACTGTCAACAATGCGGGCCACCGAGACAGGAGCTATGAACAGGTCCAACACCGTTCCACAGACCTCATACACAATGCATGACAAAAGGCTGCAGCTGTGGCCAGAGACCATGCTGACACAGGTGGAGGGCCTGCTATGCAAGCACCACTCAAAGCCATGGAGGAGTTCCTCGCAAACCTTGGTGTAGCCACCTCTTCCCAGGAAACAATCACAACATATGTTGTGGAGGTGAGTGGCACAGAGTCAGCAGCTGAGGATAATCCAGGTAAGGCCCCAGTGAACATCACTTCAATACTGTAGCAATCATAGTGGCAGCCTTTACATACCTGGATGCATATATCAGGTCAAACTGCATTTGTGGGTGGGAGTTTGTAATGCACACAAGTGCACACCTATTGTGAATGTCAGCAAATTGAGTAGTATCATAGCTTGTAGTGTACATGTTCAGAAATGCACATATTATCCTGTACCAATGCCACATGTGTGTGTGCTGATAATACCTCTCCCCCACAACTACATAGGCCCCTCTGGTGTGGCTGGGGAACAGCTACCTGAAGCCAGTGACTGTGGAACTGTCTTGTTGTAGTCCACCAATACCCTACGCATTATAAGGGCAGCCAGTTTTCCCTGCACACAACTGTTACACTTAGCCATATTGTAATATGTGCATGTTCACTTGTAGTGGGGTTAATTGCTGTGCATCACATTGGTCATCACAGGACCCCATTCACAGGTGCTACAACATATTGGCACATACATTTTTATAGGTGTAGTCACTGTGCCATACAGGGGTACATTAGTATTGTGTACATGGGTGCCTTGTGTGTTAGGTGAAGGTGCATCACATACTCCCACTCCTCACATATCTCAAAGGTGTATAGTAGTATCAATGTCAACTGGATGTAGCTGCACTGCATGCAGTTGTGGGCCTATGCACAGTGTGTCTGTTGTGGTCTGGTTATGTGCTGTTCATGTCATCATTCAGAAAGTGTGGTCTGTATAATGCCTTTGTGCCACCTCACCTGTGTGTGTGTGTGTGTGTGTGTGTGTGTGTGTGTGTGTGTGTGTGTGTGTGTGTGTGTGTGTGTGTGGATCAGCAAACAGTATAGTGCAGTTAGTAATTTACATTTGTTGTCTTCCCCTCATAGGTGAACATGGGGGTTGGGGGTCTCTCCCCTCACAACCTGATGTCAGTGTCTCATTGGACTCTGATGATGATGGTGGTCATAGTGAGGCACAGGTTGGGTTGTTGGGGGCTGAATCTGTGCCACTGGTTGAATCCCACTTCCAGCTACAATGTCCCCCAACACAGTCAGTATGCCCACATGTACCCAGTCCCCAGCAGCCACAAAATATTGGGCAGTCAGAGCGTAGTGGCATTGAACAGGCTAGTGTGGCAACTATGGCATTTGTGACTGTTGACAGCAGCCATAGCCAGAGACATGATGAGGTCCCACACAGGCAGATTGACAGGGGTGCTCAAAGGAGGACTGCTGCCCATCCAGCCCCTGTCAGAGGTGTCACAGCAGGTGTCACCTGATGCATGTTTTGGTCCATCATGGAGGCACAGGCACATTGTGAACGGTACACCAGATGGATGCTTAGGGTCATAGATGCAACTCTTTCTGCCATGCATGACTCCATGGCATTG
Source organism: Protopterus annectens (assembly GCF_019279795.1). NCBI lineage: Eukaryota > Metazoa > Chordata > Ceratodontiformes > Protopteridae > Protopterus > Protopterus annectens. The sequence continues at coordinate 395,947,480 of NC_056743.1, read as the reverse complement.
GTGATGCTGTACATCATTTTGCTGATGTTGTGGATAGATGGTGGGGAGAGACATTGTCAGTTCTCAACCGTGCAATGTCTGTGATTGAGCATGTGGTGGGAGTAGGGCATTGGACACATGGACATAGGTCAGCAACAACATCAGCTGAGAGTCCACATGGCTGTGCACATTCACACTCCTGTAGTGGCAATACCACTAGCACTACCAAAGGGAGGGTGTTGTCCACACTACAATGTAGCAGGCCATGGGCACGTGGACCTGGCTGGTCCCATGAAGGACATGGATCCAGCAGACAGCAGTCACCATCAGGGAGTAGTACCACATTTGTCCTTGGGCCTGGTGATGCCAGTGGCACTCTTGGCAGAACTGGCTCCCATATCCATGGCCGGAGATGGTGAATTGTACATCCTGCCATGTACAGTCCACAGTTGTCCAACATACCCCTATGTAGGGCTAGCACATGGCTTGACTGTGTGCATACACAAACTCACACATCACTATCACAAGCAAGTCACTACCAGACCCACACAGCTCCTCTCCATGGCCCAGTTGAACACCGCCACTCCAAGCACACACACATGATGTCAATTGTATGATCCAGCCTAGGCCTTTGGCAAACCCACACCACACCATGTGCATGTGATGATACCTGTGCCACATCCCTGTTATCCATACCATTGATGCAGGGACATGCTAATATGTGTCTGATGCACAGGGTGAACATAGTACAGATAATGCCAGTGTGTAATGTAGTAATGTCATGCTGTGTAAGGTGCTGTCTGTGGCAATTGTCATGGGTACACATTGAAGTGCATGTACCTCTCTACTATGATGCATTATTGCTATTAGTAATGCTGACTGACATTTGTCTAACATATCTTATTATGTTTCTGTTCCAGGTGTCTGTGTGTGTATGGCTTGGGGAGCTGCTAACATTACCAAAGCCGAGTATGGTGGAGTGGAAACACAGTAACTGTTTCATCACCAAGATATGGCTGTATATGTACATGTTTACCTAAGTGCGTATGCGTGCAACAGTGTGTGAGGACAATGGGGGCAGACAGTGTAATCTTGCAAGCATACCCCTTGACACAGCCAGCTAGCTTTCATACATGTCACTTGAGTGTTCTGTAGGACCACAGGTTCATAGACACAGAGGAGGTTACTAGAATAATGGCCCTGGGTCCTTCACAAGTCTAGCCATTTCTTTATCCCCAACAGAATCATCAGTCAGCACCTATTGCCCCTGCCATTGCGGAAACAGATTGAACCCCAGGGACAGATGTATTTTTTTCCCATCCACACAACATTGATGCAGTTGATGAGGGTATGCATGGTACTGTGTTTGACATATTTGGGGAGTGTAGTCCTGACACAGGGCAGCCTCTGGTAGCCAAACCTGACTCTCCAGCATGTGTTTCTGATGTGTTTCATATGCGAGTCAGACTTCTCGTACTGGTAATGTACCCAGAGTTATATTCTCATACATGGGGCAGCTGTTGAAGGGCAGAGCACAACTTTGCCACATTAGCATGCCACAGACATCTGTGGACAACCTGACTGGTAAGTAGTGGGGCAGTACTGATTACAGGCTGCCTGCATGGAACAGGTGTTGAGGGCCATGGCTGACATTTGTGGGTATTAACATAACCTTTACAGTTTCTGCAGATATCTGTACAGGTGCATAGCAGACCGGTCATGCTGCTAATGTATTGCTGTGGACTAATCAGAGGTAATGTACATCTTTTGTATGGATAAGTTCCCTTTACCTAAGTGGTGACCCACATAAAGTCTTCTTCCGTTATGTGAGGAACCTCCATGGCAAAGCCCAGGTTTGTACCGAATTAGTACTTAACAGTATCAAATACACTGATCCTGTTGACTTATCCAACCTGCTAGCAGATAGGTTCAGTGTAAACTTCACCCTCTGTCCCCCCAAAGGCCCTATTGACACCCCCGATACTTGTCCTGCACCTCACATCTCCATAGATCAAGTATTACAGGCCCTATCCAATGCAAAAAAACCACAGCTTCTATGGGACATGATAGCACCCCAGGATGTATTCTGCACAATCTCAACAAGAACTGGTTTTACCATTGAGCACCCTATTCAACCATAGCCTAAGTACTGGCTTCATTCCAGCAGAGTGGAGAACCACCATTGTCATCCCCTTGCACAAAGATGTTGCTGCTACTGACCCTGGAAACTGTTGCCCCATTAGCTTGACAAGTCTGATCTGTTAAGCCATGGAGTGTATTATTATGGATCTCATAAACAAGGACATAGGCGGTCTCCAAGCACTTGACCCCACCCAGTTCAGATTCGTCAAAGGCAGATCTTGCCTATTGAACCTGGTTGACTTCTTTGAGACTATCATCAAGGCCCTGGATGAGGGAAAGTCAGTACATACAGCTTACCTTGACTTGGCCAAGGCCTTTGACACAATCTCCCACTCTGGCATCATTGAAAAGCTAACACAACGTGGTGTAAATCCCTATCTCATCAGTCAGATGGCCAACTGGCTCACCAACAGAACCCTCAAAGTCAAAATAGCTATCTCCACCTCTGAGAGCAGACCTGTCTCTGTTTGGCATCTACTTCTCTGAAGTACAGGCAAAGACAAAAGGCCTGTGGCTGTCTAAGTTTGCCGATGACTGTAAGTTGGGTGCTGTCATTGACTCTCCAAATGATGTTAACATAATGCAATAGGGTCTCACAGCTACTAATGACTGATGCCAAAGTCATGGCCTCAAGCTAAATGCAAAAAAAATGTATCATCACACTATTCGGCAAAAACATGACCCTTACTGATTACCACATCAACGGCAACTCCCTAAGCACCTAACCTGTGGTGAGAGAACTGGGCACTCAGGTTGATAACAACCTTACATTTGACCATCGTGTAGAGCCAGTGGTCAGAAAAGCCTTTTACTTTGTTCATCTCATAAGTAAAGGGATTGCATCCAGAAAAAAATGAGGTTATTACCTCCCTGTACTCCTCCCTCATTTGACCAATAATTGAGTATAATGCCCCGTTTGGGATGTACCACTCCAAACATCTGCACCAACTGGAAAGGCCACTGAAATATCTCACAATCCATGGCCTCCAACACCTGTCCTATGTGGACAGGCTCAAATCACTAATACTCTACTTGTTATCATACAGATTGCTCAGGAGTGATCTGTGTCTTGCCTACAAGGCAATCCTGGACCCTGGCCTACTAGAGATGCTCCAATTCTGTGTCTAACTCCTCATGCACTACCCCACTGAAAAAGCCTGAATCTAATAAGTAACATTAACAAAACCCGCTGGAGGGACAGGTTTGTCTCCCAGAGGCTGCCCCTTCTCTGGAACAGACTTTCTATACACGTCAAACAGAGCACCTCACTGACCCTTTTCAAGCACAACCTTTGGGAGTGGATGGAAAACCACAAATTTGTCCCAGGGGTTCCACCTGTGTCTCTCATTGACAGGGGTGACAGGTGCTGACTGAGGTTTCTTTTGGGTGATAAACTCTTGGCTAGGCTTGTAAGGGCCCCAGGGCCATTAGCCTTGTAACATCCTATGATCCTATGAAGAAATTCTTGACTACTGCCACTATTGTTACCTTTGTAGGTTCATAGATTCATAGGTTCATAGATTAGTACTAAGCTAGCTGCCCTTGTGAGCCATTTTAAGCCTAGCCAATTATCCCTTGTGAGACTCAAACCCTGCACCTTGTGCTTGTAAGGCAAACACCTTAACCATTAGGCCACCTTCCCAACCATACCTGCATGCAACATCGTTACCATCCTGAGTACCCAGGTCTGTCATTGAAATCTGTGTGTTTGTGGGGTTGGTGCTGATGTAGGAAAAACTGGGGGACATGTCCTTGCCATGTGGCATGCTGACACTGTTGTCTGCATTCATCTTGAGGCCAGGAACCTGACAACATTCCATACCCACTGTATTGCCCATTGCAGTGTGTTAACAGCAGTTTGTGGCTCAATGACAGACTGCATAATACATACAGTTGACACAGCCTTAGGTTGTACCTATGTATATATGTGGCCCCTACACGGTTAGGAACCTGCGGACATGGTGACCCATTTTTCTATTTAGTAAACTTAGCTCATTTGCATACACCTAATTGCGTATACCCTAGTTACAGCACTACATGAGAGCCTATGTCCTTAGCAACCACTGTAACCTGCCATTGTATGAGTCTGCATGCTGGCCAGTATAATGGGGAAATTCATTTTACCTTTGATACTCCACTTTTACTATTTTAAATTTATTCTTTGCAAAATCACATGTTTGGCACCTCTGTGCTCTGCTTAAACATGCTGTATGTACCAAAAAAAAAAAACTTTTGATTTTTTACATATTGTATCCGTTTTACATGACAATAGCCATGGTTTTGGCCATTGATATGCCTAATGCACCTAATACATGCTTTAATTTTAGTTGTCACGGCCCTGTTTTTTTTTTTTTTTGTTGGTTACTTCCAGCATACATTTTTACTGCAGACACGGCTGATACACGGATGCCTGTCTGCTTCCTGGATCAGTAAATCACCTCATTTTCATGGTTTTCACCAGCAAATGAGGTGATTTACATTCCGCGATCGCATCCATGGCAACATAGTGCTGGGAGGCTCGTGTACACCCCCAGCCTTGCTTCCTGGATCGCTCTGCTTCCGAACTCCATGTTCGAGCCGTGCCACTATACTTACATGGAAATTAGCTCTGTGTAAGCATTATTGAATTACTCCCATGGTTTAAATCCACAGAAAGTACTCCAGCGGTGTATGGCTTCAGTACCTTCTGCACATTTAGAACATCAGTTGTACAGACAGGGATAAAAGGTGGAGGAATCTCAACTTTCTCGTAGCAAAAACATAACTCTATGTTGGTTAAACAGGACAATGCCCTGGAATTTATCCACATGCAAATCACCATACATAAAATCCCATTCCATATCCTTGCAAGTGATAGATCACCATCTATGGCCATAGAATCTCATAGCTCATATCTAGACCTACTGCAGACACTCACCATTATATCAAATGCAAGATAGTGGCACACTCACCAGAGTTTCTAACATACTAGACCAATATGGGAGAGCACTACACCCTAATGTCACATCCTCACTGGTGAGGTCAAACCACAAAGCTCTTTCCTACAAAATAAAAATCAACTCAGTAACCCCAGAAAACCGTGTAACAGGAACTATTCCAAAGCAAACTATACTCAATTAAGTGATAGTTTATCAAAATTCAATGCCCTTTACAACCTTGAGTTTACAACAACATATGCAGAGTTGTTGACAGAGATCCTGTACAGCTCTACAAATGGCTATATAGAGACTGCTGTACCTACTAGACATATGCCCAAAACAAACTCTAAAAACAAACCACACAGGTGATATTCTAAACTTAATAAGGTACATAACAAAAGGAAGAAAGTCATGGCTAAAATCAAGAAGAGCAACTCCCATAATGATAAGAGCTCTCTAATAAAACTTAGCAAGAAATTTAGATGATTAACTCAGGCCAGTTACAAGGTCAAGATAGCCTCACAGGTTGAAGACAACCACAACACCTTCTACAGCTATATCCAAAATCTCAAAGCAGCAGTCATCAATGTGCCACACTGATGATCAGTGGTAACACCTTCATTGAGCAAAGCAACATAGCAAATTTGCTGGCTGGTAAATTCAGCTCAAAGTACACCTCCTAACTCCCCTCACCTTCCTCCATGAAATACTTACTAGCATAACTTTCCCAGCTATTAACAGAGAGTAGGTTCTGGTGGGACTCAGTAAGGCCAAAAACACAGCATCAATAGACAGCCCACAATATCTCGGGATGCCTCCTAAATTACTGGGAATATGACCAATCAGGGGCACTTGATTCACTTTTCAACTATAGCCTCATAACAGGCTTTATACCACAAGAATGGAGGACTGCAATGGTTATCCCATTTCAGAAGGGTGGACGACCAACCGACCCCAGAAACTACAGACCTATTAGTCTGACTAGTCTAATAAGCAAAGCCATAGAATGAAATATCATGGAAATGATCAAGAAAGACATAGGCAACCTTCAGACATGGTGTCCTACCCAACTGATCATGACTACTAAACCTGGTGGACTTCTTTGAGAAGGAAAACATGCAATGTCTTTTGACTTTTCACAGTTAGAGGTAACCACAGCAGATTACCAGTCTGCAGATTGATGGCAGTGGGTGTTTTATGGTGTCAAGTTGCCAGCCTGGCGCCCAGCCTTCATAGAAGGCACACACATACACACAGACACCTACTTGCATGTCTTTAAAGCTCACTCGACCACAGGGAGAACATGCAGACTCCACACAGAAGGCGCTCCAGTCGAAAATCAAACCAGAGAACCTATTGCTATGAGGTGACAATGCTAACCGCTAAAGTCAATGGTAAGCATGCATACTGCCTAAATGGACCTGGCTAAGGCATTCAGTGCAAACCCCCAGTTTATACTTTTGTGTGATAAACAATAATAAGCCAACTATTTTACATGTTTTTTTTTTCTAAAGGCCTTGTTTATTTAGCTATGTGTGCTTTTTTACCTGCTTATTATATGAGTTAGACCATTAGAACTTTAGCAGAGAGAATTTATGAGCATAATTATGCCATTAAACATCATGACAATAAAAATGCGCTGGATAAACATGCAATAGCATGTAAATCTTTTATTTATTACTTTTTTCATGTAGTGGAATAACCAAAGTTAGATTTAAGGGATAGAGAGTCTGACCACTTTTTAGAAACTAGAACATTTTATTGGCAGTGTACTTTAGGTACAAAGTTTCTCCCAGGGTTGAATGCATAGAACTCACCCCCTGATAAAAATGTTGGCAGTTGAGTAGCTGGGCTAGGGACAATCAGAATAAGTGGTCTATGCTGACTTATCTAACCTGGGACTTCTGACTTGTTGCTTGGGTCATACCTACATGGAACACTAGTTGTTGCACCCACATATAACCAATCAGAAGAGAACATGCTAATTACAGGTGAACGGCATTACGCTGGTGAAGATATTTGTTGATCAGTTGTCCCTTTATACAGGTGAACTGGAACCACTACATGTTTCAGCAGCATGGCTATTAAATGCCCATGTCTTTTAACTTTTTAATTCTGTATGGGTGCATTCAGGTCAATAAATCAAACCCCACTAGCTGTGGACATGTATATTTTAGCCTTTTTAGCCACCTCAGTAGCACAGGATAAGTGGACTATTAAGACATTAAAAGTACATTGCTTCAAATCAAGCCCGAAGTCCATAAACATTAAAATATGCCAAATCAGATCCAAACCAAAGGGTAAAAAGGTCACACAGACAAACCATTCAGTAAAAACTGCCAAAAAACAGCCAAGCTAAAGTTTTCACTGTGTAATACCTTAAACCTCCTGTAATGTATGGTCTTGGGATATATTCAAATATCTCTGCATAGAATGCTCTTCCACCTAAATGTTCTGTTGTATGCTACAAGCTGTGATCCTAGGTTCATGACTCAAAAGATATCCACATCTCAGTTCCTCAGAATAAGGAGATTTTGCAGTGACAATAAGGAATTAGAGTCAGAATTTGACAAATTTGAAAATGATTTTCTCAGGAGCTTATATTGTAAGAAAGATATTGCAACAGCTAGGTTCAGGGCTGAAAATATGTCAAGAGAAAAAAAATCAGTTGTAAGGAAAAATCTAATGGCTCTAGGAATCTGCTAACATATATCAAGACTTTTGGGACTAATAACAGACATATTAAAAAGGTAGTGTACAAATACTGGCCTTTATTAACATCAGATTTTTTTTTTAATATTATTTCACAACAATGTAGTTTTTCATATAAAATGGGAGATCATAGTTGCAAGTTTTTTCACAATATAAACAGTCCAGGGTAGATGATAGCTCTAATTCAGGTTTGAATGATCGCAGTCCATGTGACCACTGTAGCTGTTATAGAGTGGTATATAAAACAAAAATAATTAGTTTAATTAACAGTCTAAGGACATATCTTATTTCTTGTTCCATATAGTATATGATTTACTTTGTAATATGTTTGTGTGGCACCTTTTATCTAGGGTAAACCATGAATAACATTACACCTCAGTGACAAAAGATATAAAGAATGAAGAACCCTGCTTAATCATTTGGGACTTCACCAACTAACACAATTTAAATATATTAGTATTGACATGATTAGGATTAGAGAGACTAATCATATAGACCTAAAGAAGTTCTTGATGAGTGGGAAAGAAATGAGTTTGGTATTTGGGAGCCTGCGGTGGTGGTGCTGCGGTAGCATTGTCACCTCACAGAAAGACGCTGTCTGGTTCAATTCTTAGCTAGAGCGTCTTCTGCGTGGAGACATGCATGAATGGGTGTACCTTCGTTGAAGGTTGTGCGTCAGGGCTGGTAACTCGGCATGAAAAATCAACTACTGATCATTAGCGGACCGGAGTTCCGCTGTGGTGACCCCTAACCGGGAAAAGCCGAAAGACACAACAACAAACAACCACCAGGACTTAAGGAAATTTTGTAACATAAAAATGGTTTGATTTGTTATTTCACAGGCCAGCCACTAGGTGGAGCATTGGTATTGTTTGAGGGATTTGTAGGAAGATCATAATTTATCCTCTAGTTGATTTCACTGAGAGTATCACTTAGTAGGAAGGAAGGTTTTGTGTCACTTTGGCTTTGCTGAGTGTTGGTGGCTACAAGAAATAGACATATTTGATATTAGTATTTATGTAATGCTTCTAAAATTGTGCATTGGTACTTTTTGCTCAGCAAACAGCTATTTGCAAAAGTACCTTTCTTTAACTAAGTTGGCACTATATTTATAGTAATTTGACTGTTTATATATTGTGTGGGACTTGTGGCATTATACAGCTACATACAGGTGTTCATATATGTCAAAAGTTCAATTTCTGGTTATGTTTTTGAAAATGTCACCTAATTAACAGAAAGTATATATTTTAGTTAACATTTAACCTGCTGGGTGATGTTATGTTCCAACAATATAAATATAACATATATTTTGTGATTTATGCACAGTGGTACTAAAAGTTTTCTCATAACCTATAAATTTTACGAGAAGGTATTTCTATTTACTAAATTATTTTTTCATAGTATTAAATAATATGGCTTGTGTTTTGAATTTGTTTGGTGTCCTAAAATATGCAATATATTTAAAGTAAATTTTAACCAGTGACCTAAGGTGCTGTTTTCATAGCCCAGAAATGTTATATAGATATAGTTCTCTTCACTAAATTATATTGTTATAATATTTTGTAGTATAGTTTGTGCTTTGAATATGTATGATGCACTAGACAACATGTACTATCTAAAGCCAATAACTGTTTATAAAAGGTACATAATTTCCCCTTTGTCATTAATATATTGACACAAATTTGACTGCTTATATATGGAGAGGTACACACGGCATTTTGCAACTATGCACATGTATATACATATCCAAAAAATTGAATTTCTGGTGCATCACTTCATACTGTCATCTAACAAGCAGGAAGCACACACATTTTTGTGAATTTTTAATCTGCTGTGTGACTTTAAGCAACAGCTTTATAAATATGGCAGGTATTTTGTGGTTTATGCATCAGTTTAATCATTGGTATCAGGAGCTTTTTTGTAGCCCAGAAATGTTATAAGATTTATGATGCTTTACTAAATTTTAAATAAATCTATAATTATTATATTAATGAACTGACTAGGAAGTGTTTATTTCCTGGACAAGACCTACAATATTCATATTATTCTGCAATATGATTTTTTTTTTATTTGTTTGTCACATTAGATGATGTAAAATACATAAAAGTCTTTAAATGTGTTTGTTTCAGATCCACTGAAGAAGGCTTTTGTAGCTGAAACTGGTTTGGATATTACCTATCTTATTGCTGTTTTCATTGAAAATAAAATACAATTGGAAAGTAAATATTTACTCAGGGGTTTGGAAGTGTTTGTGCTTGCTGTTTATTGTTATCTACATGTACTCCACCATATCCTGCACTATGTTTCAGTTGGGAAATATATTAGCAGACTTTTATTCCTTGCTGTCTAATCTGTATGTTTTGCCCTCTTTCTGCACTTTGATTTGCTTAAGATATTGAACGTCTATAAAATGAAAATCATCTATAGACAATATCCAGGAGTTAATATTTTTGCTTGGGGAGTCAGACAAAATTGCCTTATTTATGGAAGATTTTCTTATGTTATCAAACTATTACAAAGCTGCTGTGATTATGGGACTTAATGTAACACTTTGTTAATCGTATTTGTGAGTCAGGTGAGTTGAATCCTTGTTGCTATTAATCAGTGTCAGCCTTCATTTCATGGTAGGGGGTGTATGATCTGATATGGGAACAAAAGACTTTATTATATTATATTATATTTAAGAGTTTATCTTATCCCTCCAATAAAACTTACGTGAGCTGTGAGCTATGATACACTCATAGAATAAATAATAAAATACTAGTCCTTGGATTCAGAAACAGCTTTCATGCTGTGGTCGATGACTTTGAAAAATAAGCAACCATGATCCAAGTGACAATAATTTAGAGACACACTAAGTATGATTGCAAAAAGCCAAGAAATCCCTCAGCGAGTATGACAAGCAAACCATGGTATAATGAGATGGACATGAGCAACAGTGTTAAAATGATGACACTCACAGATGCAAATGAAGGAAGAACATTTGTCAGAGTTGTTCATAAATTTATGCATTCTTGTGCAGAGATGCTACTGATAGTGTTGCTTACTTCAGCAAAATCTTGGAGTTACTGTAGACAGGCTGCAAAAACATGTATTGGGGCTCCACCACACTAGTAAACATATATATATGCAGGAGGCTTTTCTTTCTGAAAGTAGACACAATGCTGCTTGTTATTGTCCTCGGAGGAGTTGAGCTGTCTGTCTGTACCTAACATAACATGCCCTCAATGACACAGAAATGCTGAATCACAATTATGTGGATAGATGTGCAATGCAGGACTGCACCCTAATCTGTAAACCCTAGTATAGACTTTCTGTAGTCTATCTGTTCTGTACTGTAAAACAACATGCACACATTCATATTCACACACACACACACACACACACACACACGCGCGCGTATGTATATATATATATATATATATATATATATATATATATATATATATATACACACACACACACACACACACACACACACACAGACACACACAGCGTGTGTGTGTGTATATATATATATATATATATATATATATATATATATATATATATATATATATATATATATATATATATATATATACACATGCACACACACATGCGCGCATACACATATACCAATAAATAGATGCAGATATTTTTATATTAAGTTGGTGTAACCAGTATTTCTGTAAAGCACAGAAACCTGCACAGTGAGGGCAGAGCTGCTGAGGATTTTAGAAGTAATGGAGATTAAGTGGTAGGATGTACCCTGTGGGACAGATGAAGAAATGATGACATCAGAGATGCCAAAGTACTCCAATTACAGAGAAGGATAAAGAGAACAGATTATGGTGGTTTAGTCACATGGTCATAAAGCAGAAGATTTAGAGAAGAAGAATATGTAGAGACCAGGAGGAGACAGGAGGACATGGGGACATCTAGATAATTCAACAACAAGCATAACATGACCATGGAAAGGCCTTTGCACACATGCTAAGTTGTGTGATGCAGCTTGGAAGTTATTATCAATTAAAAAGGAAGCATTTAGTTCCCCAACTATTAACTAATTTAGAGATCTGTTTACAGAAATCACAGTAGTGGCAAATCGAGAAGTGTTTTGTGGGTGTGGCTTCAGAAATCTCAGGCAGCCGTATACTGCACATTGCATGCATGTGAGTATGAATTTCCACACATACAGTATCATAACGGTATGGGAATTGCTGTGAGTCAAAATAAATGGCTCGCAGTACTGTCTCTATTAAACTATATTTACTGTAATGGGAAATAAAAGAGAGTACTGGATACACCGAAAGGAGGAAGAGCAAGCAGAGAAACATGCATAAACACTCTATGATGGAATGTTATGGAGTGGAAAGGGGTATTTTAGGGTTTCAGGTGCTCATTTTTTCCTCTTAATAAAAACAGATAGGGAAGTATGCAGGGGAAAGTCAGAGAATGGAAAGAGTTTATAGGTAAGGAAAGGGGCACATGAACAAACATAAGACACAGACCTATAGGGATGGTGCTGACACAAATGTGGGTTTGGAACTGATATACAGACATTATGGCAGAGGTAGATCAAGTGATTATGAAGACAAATAGGCAACACAAAGAGGAAAGAGGTAACACACAAAGAAGGGGAGCACCATGAAAAGGGAAAGGGCAGTTATCCAGCTCCAATTATGCTGCCTTTGGCAGAACCAGTAAGAGATTAGTCTCCACTATGATGACCCTTTCTAATTAGTCCAAAATCAGATGGCACACAAGATGGTGCCAGGCAGTGCAGCAACTCTACAAGTTGCACAAGGACCCTCTCCAGGCAGTCATTGAAGAAGGTCAAGCTGCTGATCCAGCTCCATTATCTGCTCCAGCTCCCACCAGGTAACAAATCCTGGCCCACTGGCAGCTTCACATAAAAGCCAATATCAAGGAATTTTGGATAATCAGGTTTGTTGATGATTGCAAACAGGGGCAATTATCAAATCCCATTCTGATACTCAAATTTTCCAGCAAGGTCTGGGCCAAACAAATACTTGGTGTATTAATTATTGGCATTCAAATACATTTTCTGAGCAGCACTCATCTACCTGCTAGTTTCTTTTCCTTGTAGGCCATGAGTTTTTAGACCGGTGAGGTTTTTCACAGAGGATTTTTTGAGTTGGTTCCCCAACCATGGGAAGGAGATTTACCTCCAAGAGTTGGTTTGGAAGGCACTGTTTGTGTGGTTTTCTTTCTTTTAACATCTAGAAATAGAACATAATTTATTTTTTGAAATCTAGTGTCACTACTGCTTACCATATAGATAATATTCCACTTAAGTTTGACACAGTCATCATAGACTTGGCTATATCTGTTATTAAATGGCACTCCTTTGACCACAATGTCTCTGGGGAGGTTAGAAAATCCTACTACCTTGCATAGTTTATCCTTTGTGGCATCTGCTCAAGGAAAAACAAGTAATAATCCCACTATATTCATTGTTTATTAGACCCATCATTGAATATAATGCATCCTTCAGCATGTTCCTCACTAAGCACCTGCACCAGTTCGAGACACTCCAATGTTTCCTCTCCAAAAATATCTTGTGTCTCAGTATTCTTAGTTACTCTGGTAGAAAAAAGCTCTTTGACTCTACTCAGTGTCATATAGACTCCCAGGGGGTAATCTCTACTTAGCTTTTCTTGCTATGAACAACCCAGAACTCTTGAACTCCTTCACCTAAATCGAACACATAGAAAAGCAAATACCCAGTCCTGAGACCTAAACCTACACTATCAAATCAACAAGTCCAGTTGATATGAAAGATACATAACCCAACATATATCAAATTTCTGGAATAGGCTTCCCTTACCTATCAAGCAGAGTACTATCCTAGCAACTTTTAAATTCAGTCTAAGTGACTGGATAGGTGATATCAAATTTTAATCAAGAAAATGTGAAAAAATTTTAAATAACGGGGTCACTGATAGTTTCCCACCTGTCCAGGGTGGTGTGGTTGATATTCTGATGATCACTTTTGGCTCTAAGCTTAGTAACAAACTACAACCCTATTAACTAGATGGAACTATAGCACTGCCTTTAGTGATCAACCATCAGAAGCTACCTATGAGACTTCAGGGTCACCCTATATCACATGACCTCCAT
>NC_056743.1:395896103-395928603 GCF_019279795.1 Protopterus annectens | reverse complement strand
AGTAAAAATATTATGCAAGTCATCAGGTCCTATAAAGCATTGTGACAAAACCGATTGCATTAAGACATAAATGTTTGGAGGAAGGCAAACAATACAGTGCATTCTTATTTGGAAATTAAAAATTGCTTGTGAGCAATCAATGTTATATGCAACATTTGCATCTTGCTAGACTTGAACTTATGCCAGCACAGATATCAAAATGATGTGTATTAACCTGTAATACTACAGAAATAGGCATACTGACTGTGTCATGACTAATACACTTCATGGGCTTAGAGCACTTCCCTATTGTAGTGGTATGGATCCCCTACTTTGGAGGGTGATGTCATAAAACTGTTGCCCTCTGACTGTGCCATAAATGCTTACTTTGCTTAAGCCACTCCTGTCTGACACAGTTATCTGACTGACATTACCAGATTCAAACCCCTACCCTCTCATGCTACACAGTCTACAGAGCTGGATATTCACTGTATCTGCCATATGACATAGGAATGGATCTTGTCACAAATAAATTAAATTAACGTATGAAGTAATAAAGGACATTTAAGGATAATTTGTACCATATGGTTTTGTCACAATGATGACAAGGAGGTAACTATGTTAATGTTCACTCAACTGTGAGCAGTGCAATATCAATGTTTCTATGCCAAGGAACTTGTTCCTGCTTTTTTGTACAGCAATAACCTTGACTCAGAATTGAACCACACTTTATCTGTGTAAATATGCCATACACATCATTACTTGATGCATGTAGAGTAGGAGGAGTCACACCATGACATTCAGAGAATGACATTATCACTGGTGGGAAATTACAGAATTACATTATATTTCTTTATCTAAAGTATAAACTGGAAATACATTCATGCAATATTGCTTGTGTAATGTAAATACATTCATATAATGTTGCCCTTTGCTGGAAATGAACAGCAAGCTATGTAAGTCCACCAACTAGCAGCATGTGTATGAACCACATGCGCCACACTGGAAGTCATAACAAAGCTGTGAAACTCCACCTATGTGAAGTCATTACATCATATGATTATGTTGCATATAAGGGATGACACTGCACACATTATAACAGTTGTGGATGTAATTCATGCATAACGGCTTTAGGACACACAATGCTTACACTCAGTCATTGTGGGCTTTGAACACCTTTCTATATGATAACAGAAGCTACATGATAAAGTGAAGAACGAATGCACAACAGCGCGTTACTAAAATTGTGAGATATTTGAGTATTTGAAGCTGTGACATTATGTTATTGCTGCAAAGGATATGCATGTCTATAATTTATTTAAAAGACTGTTGCTATATGTCTGTTTCTCACAGTACATTGCCTGCTGCTAGGTATAGCCAAACACATGTGATGCATAATGCATTCATTACTGTGATGAAAGAGTGGCAATGATGTGCAGTGCATGGATAATCATGAATTTCAACTCATGCCTTACTAAGGCAACAGCATACAGAACATTATATGATGTCCTCACACGACAGAAAAAAAAAATATTTCTTATGGGAAAACAAGATGTCATCCACTGGCATCATCATTATCCAGTAAAGCATTTCTGTGTGAAAAGTGAGCATAAATTCTTGCAAGAGGAATCCCCAGTCACACACACACACACACACACACACACATATATATATATATATATATATATATATATATATATATATATATATATATATATACACACACACACACACACACACACACACACACACACACACCTTGGTGGCAACATTGTCACCTATATGTGCATTCACATTTATACTGACACAAGTGAGTCTAGGGAGTAATGGCCGGATCTGAACTCACTACCTAAAACCCCAACATAAAGAACACTGCTTGAATCATACATGCCAGACAAAATGTCAGTTTAAATTTGTGACAGGGCACATTTGAATGGATGATATCACCATTCTTTAAGACATTGATGGTTTTCTATAAAGGTGATTGAAGTGTGCAGTAACAATACAGTGCTACACATACAGCATGGTTTAATTAGAAGCCTTTTCTACACAGCATAACAGACAAACACAAACTCACACAAGTCAATCATTGTTGGATTTAAAATATCTCCCTCTTTATGTACACTATATAGAGAGCAGAGTGTTAGCAACCAGCACCACAGAATAACTCATATTACATCTGTGATGTAGTCAATTTTTGGCAGTCTGATGTAACATTTGGATTTCCACACAGGGTATTGCAATGCCAGGAAAACATTACTTTGGGACAGGAATGTTATATAAAAGAACTTGAGCATGAAGGAGTGTATAAGTATTTGGGAAGGATCAACAATAAAACATGAACAAATGCGAGTAAAACCTAGTAAGGAATATTTCAGAAGACTTAAATTAATCCTGAAAACAGCACTGACATCTAGGAACAAGATACAAGCTATAAACCAATTTGATCTTCCTGTCCTAACTTACAGTTTTGAAGAGATTGACTGGCCCCAAAACTTGCTGGATAGAGTAGATAGGAAAACAAGAAGGATGCTTCATGCTCACCAAATCATTAATAAAAATCAGTGCATACCAAGATTATATATTCCCCATTCCGACGGAGGGATGGGCCTCCTTGAAATTGATTATATGTATAGATCTGCAATTGTGGGACTCCACACATATGTGCTGACTTCACAAGACTCAAACATAGTAAATGTTTTGAAACATGAGGAGAATGAATCTAAGATGACTTCTCTGCTTAATCTAGCAGAAACTTATCGACATCAAGCAGGAATGGAAATCAGACCAGAAGTAGATAAAAATCAGGCAGCAACTGAATGCGCCAAAAAACAAAAAAAAAAATATAAGGTGCAGGATCAGATGAGAATGCAAGAAATGTGGAGAAAGCATAAATATAGTTTAAAGTATAGAAAACTTCTGGAAGAAACTCATGTTGATCGGGAATGAATGCAGGAATGGTTAAGGAGAGGTGAATTCAAACCAAGAGATGAAAGATTAATATTGGTGGCCCAAGATAGTGGGCTGCATACACATTGCCTTATACAATCCATTGAACATGTGGGAGAAACAGACAAATGCAGGTTTTGTAAAACCAAATTAGAAACATTTGCCCATCTCATTGCTGGTTGCAACCTACTAATGGCAGAAGGACTGTATACTGAAAGGGATAATAATGTGGTGAGACTGTTGCACTGGGGATTGTGCAACCATTATGGTACTGAAGTAGCCAAAAAACACTGGGAACATTAGCCACAAAGCATAATAGAAAATGAAGATTTTTACATCACTCGGGATCATCCATTACCAACAGTTCAAAAGATAGATGCTAGAAAAACTGATACAGTGGTCCAAGAAAAGAAGAAAGAGTAGCATTGATCATTGAAATTGCCACACCCAGAGACTACAGTGTCTTGCGTACAGAGAGACACAAAGTCATAAATATCAGGATCTGCAGGCAGAATTGAGAGCAACGTGGAAGAAAGATACCCAGACACTTCCAATAGTAGTAGGAGCAACGGGTCTTATAAAAAAGAATTTACAATCGTATTTAGATATGTTATCAATACATATAACTCCATATGAACTACAGAAGGAGTCATTACTAGGCACATTGCGGGTGCTGCGAAGAGCACTACTGGCTGACATCAAAGATTAAAACAATACTAATTTCATGATCTTTAATCATACTTTGACTTAGGAATGGGGTCCATTTCTGTCATGGTATTAGAAACCCAACAGACTTGGAGAAATTAAAAATGGTATTGCCTGGTGGTAATACAAATATATAGGGTATCCCTCTGTCAGTGAAAATATATGTATACTTAGTGGGAATTTACATACGGGGTATTGCCAGAGATGCAGTCATACATGGTAGTACATGCAGTCACATTAGTTAACCGGTGTTGGATTTAAATCCTCTACCTGCTTAGTTACATAATCTACAGAATACATAATTAGCCACAAGTGCCACAGGAGAAGTATGACTCATAGGGGGTAAAGTGTTAACTTTTGATATGATGACTTGCCAGTGTGACGCAGAGAAGATGTCTGAGGTAAAAGTGAGATAGCATGGGGACATCATCTCCTATGTTAAAAATCTTCCCCTGACTAAAAGCTGATACAGCTGATATGTACAGGAAGGTATATGTACCTGATATTGCAATCACACACATAACTTAATGACTGTGAGATTTGAACCACCTACCTATCTTGGTTACACAATCTAATTGCATTAGCCACAAGCACCACCGGAGAAGTCTGACTGTGAAGGGTAGAAAGTGTGCTTTTCCAGGAAGATATCATCAGTGTGATGCAGAGAAAATGCCTGAGGTAAAAGTGGAATAAAGTGCAGAGGGAGCTGTGTCCAAAGTGAATGTCGTTTCCTGAAAGAAACTGGATGCAACACATCTGTTGGAGAGGCCTTACTTGCCTCTCACTAGGACAATACCCAAGGTCACCACTGTGAGAGTTAAACCTCCTACTTATCTAGTTATACAATCTAGAGAAGACAGTATTAGCCTGAAGCTCCACAAGAGAACTCTGGCTTTTGTTATGAGAGACTGCACTTATGAAATGATGACCTCATTAGTGTTTTGCAGAGAAAATCTTTCTGGTAAAAGTGGAATATAGGGATCCTCCCCCAGGTTAACTTTTTCTCCATGACTGGAAATTGATACAGTACATCTGTTCAGGAAATTACATGTACCTCACATTGAGGCCACACACACAAGTTCAACACTGGGAGATTTGAACCTCCTCTCTATATAAGTTAGACCACACACTAATAGCTGTAAGCACCACAGGAGAAGTATGATGTCTCAAGTGAGAGATCGCACTTATGAATGGATGACCTCACCATTGTGTTGCAGAGAGAATGTTTGTGTTAAAACTGGGGTAGAGTATAGAGGGAGCTCTTTCCAAACTTAAATTCTTCTCCAGAGTGAAAGTGGATATAGCACATCTGCTATGGAGGTGTTACTTACCTGCCACTAGAAGCACACACAAGTTTACCATTCAGTGAATTGAACTTCCTATCTATCTAGTTACACAGCCTAGAGAATAAAGCATGAATTGCAAGCACCCATAGGAGAACTCTGACTTAAACAATCTGAAAATGCAGAGTTGTAAGCAATAAAACTTTGCAGTTTGGAATATCAGTGACTGTGCCTCACAGGTTGCATGTGTCTCAACAGGCCTGCATAACAACACTGTGCTTCCCCCATGTAATAACATGATCCTCTGTAAGATGTATATACTGTCAGTCATGTACATTGCATTACTGTGAGGGACAATGCGTTACTGTGAGGGTGTCAGTGACAATCACATTTGTAAAACAGCGGATTGTCAAGCAAACAGTCATACCAGTTTATCCCGGGATGATTGCATGCAAAAAGTAACCATTTATTGGGTCACTGTCAGTTGTCTTCTCTCATGCTTGCACAATGTGCATTGACGATACAAACAGGCACTAACTAAGTATGCCAGTGCACTTCTGAACAACAGTAATGGATTGTGTGTGAAAAGGCTATACACCATTGTAAGACAGTTGCTGACATAAATTAACAAATTGAGCAACAGTCCTCTGAAATCCAGATACCTTGGTTTCAAATTTTCATAAACACCTACAGAATTTGTACAATGTCCTCAAGTAATTCTTTGTTTTAAATATATTTAACTTTATTCATGAAGGATAGCACCAGCAAGCTAATGTCTGTGGTTAATGGCAAAATATTAGCTCATGCTTAATCATATACTGAGATACTGAAATTAAAATGAAAATTAGCAGTAAGTTATGATGCTCCATGTTGATGTTCACACAAAGAAGCAGCAAACACATACAACCATGTCTGAATCTGATGGAATGCAGAAAATATATGTGGTTATGGCCATTTCCAGGTGTCAGGATTTACATATTTGTCGTGACAGTTACAGTTCTCTAATCATTATATGTGTGAGATGGGTGTATTACAAAGCACATGAGGGACCAAGCATTTTATTGCTGATGGAAACAGTTTATTTGAGGGCACAGATAGGGTGATAAGAGGTGGACAGCTGATGACAGGAATACACACAGATGTACTAAGACATGAATTTATGATTCATTTCTGCACGTATTTATGTTGTGTTACTCTTTGCTTTTTGGTCATAATTATTCAGGAAAGTTCTGTACAACAGTTCCCAATAGGGGGCAAACACACAAATACAGCAGCATGCTAATGTTTTGTTAAGAAAATATTTAGCCAATAGTTATATACAGGAGTCATACAAAACATTCAAAAACACTTTGGCATGTATCTGTATTAGAACCTGACAGTATTCCAAGAAAGAAAATACAGATTTGAGCATTATCTAAGCACACTACATAGGAAGTCTTACTTCTCAAAGTTCAAATATGACAACAGATTGAAGCAAGGAGAATGCATCACTTTTCACTGCCCTCATGAAAACTGTAAAAATCACATAATGCTGATTTTAGTGTTTGCTTGAACCAGACACCCTTTGGAACACAGGGCTGAACTTGTCCATCCTTGTAGGGTCATTAGCATAGTAACCTCCTATGATCCTATGATCCTCTGATTATCTTAATAAATACTTAACAGCAAAATGTAATGATATAGACGTGGGAACAAATTCAGACACGGAGACAGCGATAGAGACGCACAAAGAACGTTATAATTTTTCTGGGTCACTTTTAACATCCTTGTAGTATGTTAATATTATATTTTTCTGGAAAAGTAATCTGCAATGCTATGTAGAATCAAACATTTCCAGTAGAGAGAAAGTGGGGATCAGTAAGTATAACCTTGACTGAAACATAAGCAGGATAACAGTGGCCTACTCAAATATACAGATGACACTTCCACATACTAGTGATATAAATAAAAAAAATGAAATATGCCTTTCACATATCTCTGGATTTAAACCCTTGATACTATGCCAAAATCAGTTCACAGATGTGAATTATGTTAACACACCTTACAGGAAATATTACTTATCAACTTTAACATTATGGATTTGATGCGGCAGTCACAAAACAATGAGGCAAAGGAGAATGTAGCCATAAGCCTTCAACACAGTAATGACAATTTTAACATTATATAAGGCATGCATTGCAACCAGCAGCATAACAAACGATCCAATGCAGACCAGAGATGTGGTGTTAAGATGTTATGTGTCACAATTTACAGAAATGTCATCAAGGCAGGAATATTTGGCCACCATGTTTCCAAATAAGCTTTGCACCTGGAATATCATATATGGTGTACATTAAACTCTTCAGTCTATTCAAAAGAAAATTAACCGGACTGGACATAACACCACAAAGTTAAGTACATTAGCACAAAGGACAAAAACATAATGCGACTGAAGGCAAAAACTGACAAGATTATGACATAAGCTGTGCACTTCTATTTGTCTTAAGTTACAGGTGCTGCTTGGCACCAGGCATTGTGCAAATGCAGTGGAGAAAGACTGATGCCACAGAAGGGGGAAGATAAGGGGACAGGGAGAGAGGGAGTCAGGGACCAAGCAGATTCAGACAAAAGCAGGATAATGATGTCTCAAAACAACATGTAGGTGACAGCTACACATACTATAGTGCACTAAAACAGTCAATAACATTTTGTTAATGCTTGGAATAGAACCCTTGAATATATGCTAAGCTCACTCTATAGATCTGTGCATTATTTCATCATTCCAGAAAGGAAATCCTACATCACACAATTGAAAGGACAGTGAAAATTTACTGAAGCAGATGGGGTGAACAGAAAGAGTGAGAGATGGAGAGAGAAATAGCAACAGTCTTGTTTATGGTACATTTGGGACTATCTTTATGTTGTGTTACTCTTATGTTTTCCTGATTATTAATCTGTTATGCTCTGTACAATGAAGTGATTACTTGATACAGGGAGCAAGAAGGGGTACCAGAGTACAAATAATATTAAGGCATGAGCAGGATAAGGGTGACTTACAAGTTTACCTCTTAGAGATGGAATTATTTTGCAAATACTTTCTTTCTGCAATATTCATAGGTTCATAGACAAGTACTACGTTAACTGTCATTGTAGGCCATTTTAAGCCTAGCCATTTACCCATGTGAGTACCAAGCCCTGCACCTTGTGTCTGTAAAGTAAATACCTTAAACATTATGCTAACCTCCCACCTGAAAAATAGTGTGTTAATGAAATGCTGTAAATGGATATAAATACAAACATTTGCAGCTAAACATATGATAGGAATATAAAATGTCATGAAATAATGCTTTCACATTCAGGTCTAATCAAACCCATGACAGTATGCAAAAACATCTTTCTGCAGAAAAGGAAATTATCTAAACATATGTATTATATGTTGGAAAATTTCTCAATATACATATTCCTATATACACAGGAAATTGCAGTTCATTACATCCATCAGCCTAACAACTGCTAGAGTAACTGTTTCGAAGTACTGCCTTTAAGATGCCTTTACACTGTATTCATATAGTGCAGTGGATTAAAACACATTTGTGTCAAATTGACTGTACTACTGCAGCTGAAACTTAAAACTTCAACTTTTTCCACAGGAAGTTAAACAGCATTCATCGTCACTCAACAGGGGTGCACAATGCCAACCTCCATGCAAATGCTGAGGACAAAAAGTGAAGGCTTGTTGCTAGGCCATTTCTGGTCAAGTGTGTGATTTGATTTTTTTGACAAGAGTAAACATGTGAAGAAGCGGTTGATAGGACAGTGGTGAAAATGGGGTTAGTAAGCAGAGGATAGGACACAGAGGAAAGAATACAGGAATTTGCAGGAGTTTAGTGGGAGAGTACCATAGCTATTCATTTCTTCAGAATGTAAATATTGTATTGTCCACACAAATTCATGAATTTGGAGAGTCAGCACACCACGGATGACTGACAACAACTGAATAACGTTATATAGCCAAATGGACCGAATCAATAGTGCCAAGATGACACACAGGTGAAGTGTGGTGTGGGACAGGTGCACATTTTTGACTTTAGAGAAAGAGGAATTTTAGAGAAAATGATTTGGATTGAGAGAGTCGGGTAGGTAGCTTAGGTTAGGTGGCAGACACAGACATACAGAACATACAAGACAGACAGAGATGGTGATAGAAACAAAGGGTTAGGTGACACCAAAATTGAGGATAGGTAGGGGACCTTGGAGCTGCATTCACATCCAGCTTGAGAACAGTGAAAATCCTAGTCCTCACCCATAGAGCCCTAATAATTGCTTCCTGCATCAGTTGCATCCTTTTGGCAAAATGATTCAGGAGCTTTTCAACCCCACCAATGTGGATGCTGAGGCCCCTCTTCATAATGTCTTCCTTCACCACAGTCAGCTCTTGATGGGTGACAAAATTGTCACCTCCACTACTACTCCACTCCACTACTACCCTGGAGGGTACTAATGTACAAGCAGCCAAAGCAAAGCTACCTGAAGTAGATGGAGCATATAGGATAGGAGCTGTGGACTCAACACTGACAAGTTGTGACCCAGATGTGCTGAGTATCTGGGCTCTGTGTTGCCCATGGTGGTGCCACCACAGCCACCTGTGGAGATACAATGGGCCGAATCACAGTAGTCAGTCTGGCTCCCTGTGCTGATTGCCATTTTGTTTTCAGCACCAATGCATTAATATATATATATATATATATATATATATATATATATATATATAGAGAGAGAGAGAGAGAGACAGAGAGAGAGATAGAAAGACACACACAGAAAGAGAGATACGATGGGGGGTGGTGGATAAAAATGAGAGACTTAGATCAATGACATTTCACATTACTTTATTATTTCAATACATAAACTAATATGATAAATACATAATTACACATTGGCCACATCCAGATATAATGGGAAGGCATTAATATGACATAAAATCAATCAATAACAATAAAATGGTATGCCTAATATAATCACGTATTTCACTATGCCATATCAGATATATGCTTTCAAATGTAATAATTGCATTTGTCATGCAGTATTGCAGTTAATATCTTCTGAATAATATCCAGAAAAAATTGAATGCGTGTTCTGAGTATTCGAATCACACACAATGAATCTGATGTACTCATTGCCTGATGCAATCACCAAGAGCTACAGCAGCAGGCATGTAGGCTTGATATCAAGGTTAAGGTATGCCTGCTCATGATGATATACAGAGATGAACTGAAAATACTTCTCTACCTTGCATGTAGACCTGATGCTCTGTGCCATTCTGAGATGACTTAGTCTCTCCTAATGAGCCGCATGGTTTTCTGCTATCTCTGCTGCAGCTGTAAAGTAGAAAATAGAAAGATATTAATATGAACGCATAAATAACTGCATTGGGTGGCTAAATAATGTCATATCAAAGACAGTATACTTACACAACTGAGGGGTTTGCAGTCTTAAATTCATCCTCCCACCAGCTTAGGAGGTGCAGCGTATGCCTCTTCATGTCACTGTAATGGTGATGTTATTGTTTCCCAGTGTGTGGAATGCCAGTTACACTGAAGACAGTCTTGGCCAAGCTACTCCAAGCCTCAGCCTTGTACTGAAATTGGATATAATCCCTCTGCAGCAACCTCCAGCTATGGTGCTTCACAAGGAGTGCCACAAAAATCATAGCCCCCTCAACACTCCATGCTTTTGCTGTAATGGTACACTATCCTTACTGTTGCCAACCATGTCTGCAACAATCAAGCTATAAACATTGGTCTGAATTGGCACCTATTTCAGATGACACATGAAACAGCTTGTTTGCAAAGACACACAGCCTTGCCATCTCCATTTGCACAAATGAAAGCACACCAGTATCTTTTTTAAACACCTTTATACAATTTTCACTTGTGAGTGACATAGGCACATTTAGAAAAGCCCATCAGTATCTTGGCAAATACATCGGCACTGAGTACAACAAAAAGCACAGAAGGTGTAAAATATAGCACTGAGATTTAGCCATGTGTGAATTTCAAACTTTTAACACACGTACCAATGTTAAACAATGAATGTTTTATGGTGTTTGCTATAATCCTGCACTTGGAGGAAAAATGGCATGACTTCTGACATATTGGGCTCTTGGGACTTACTAGTAAGATTGAGGAGTACCACCTGAAAATTGCACCCATGAAGAAAAAAAATGATAGCACATTAATTTTTATTAACTGCCATTGCTACAAAAGAACTTACTTTTAACATGGTAATTATACGTATACAAATTTAAGAATAAGTGGCAATATACTTCAGAAATGCCGGTATTTCTGTGACTTTACTTAGTCTTGGGACTGCAGTTCTATGTAAAAAGCAATATTTGCATTTGTAAATTAATTTCCGATGCATGCAGTTGAATAACCTGAGTAATACATGGTGAGTTAAGTTAAATACATACTTCACAAGACATTGTTATAAACACATATCTATGATATGTGATAACTCATAAGAATTATAATAAAAATGTGCATATCTTACCTATACATGTGCATTTTACATGACACATCATAATCATGTTTAACATCATTTATGCACATTATTTTAGGCTTCTATAGCAAGCAGGAATGATATAAGTGTCGTGATAAACACATTTATGATACTAATGCATTTATTGTGACATTCCTAATGAAAAATGTTGTGGCAAATGGGATTCTGACCCCCCCTGTAAAAGTATTAGGCAACTGGATTCAAAGCATGCATCAGCTGTCCTCTTTTTTTAATTTCACTTTACGTACACCTTGTGCCACAGACATATTTACCTGACAAGTTGTATTTATTCTCGGAGTAGTATCCACAGTGCTGATGACCATGCACCATTCTTTGTGCTACAGAGGATATCTGAAATTAATTTTTTCAGAAGTGTACTGTGTTTGCATGCTGCCAAGCAGAATGCAAATGCAAATGGTGTGATAAAAAAGTGGGAAAACAAGCAACAATTAAGTCAAAGGGTTTGCCTAGCAGTCACCAGAGTATGAAGTGCAGTGCAGTCACACAGTCATCATTCTCATATTTTCTTGCCACATCAGAACTTTAATTTCTAACACACATTATCAAGACCGTAGGCAATGTGAGATAATGGGAAATGTTACAGTCAACAACTCACGTTATTAGCAATACTGAGAATAGTTTAGTTTCAAACAACACAATGATATAACAAAATGTGTATAAATATGTATTCAGAACCCCTCTTTAAAATAATCACTTAACTGGATTCGAGCTCTGCATCACCTTTTCTTTCTGTAAACTCACTTCACTTGCACCTTGTGCCATAGAGAAAATTAGCTGACAAGTTCATTTTCTTCACTGAGTACTATCCTGAGTGCTAATGGTTGTGCATCAGCACCTGGCTAGATAATACTTCAGAAGGTAGCCCAAATTAAAATTTTCACTTTATTCCTTAGTAAGTGAACCATGTTGGAATGTTGCCAACCAAAGAAAAAAATGCAAAGACATCATATTTTATTTAAATTCCTTGTATTGCAAATTAACACATTTAATGGATATATGTCGAAAGGAACAACACTGTTATAACATTACTATGATACAGTCATCCTTTTCACATCCACCTGCAGCATCATAAGGAGCATTTGGGTTAAATATAACCAGGATTTCATGCAATGGTGATTACTCAGAAAGCGGACACACAAGTAATGACAGGGGGTCATTCTTGCTACAGTATACACAATTAGTCACAATATCACAATTTACAATATAATATATAATTGTCATGAAATAACATTATGAGATACGAATAATTTCTTTAGGATATATGACACATATGTCTGCATTGCACATTGCTGTTTTTATGTTAGCAAACTACAAAATGCCATGTATCACAACATCCATATCATATATTGTTATTACTAATGAGAAGACGTGAGTTTACAATATCTTTGTACCATACATTCACATGGACTACATGTAACATTTTTATCATGTATCATACTTTAGCCTGTTCGGTTTATATTAAACATTGGATGTCAGTATTTATTCTGAATCCAGTTATAAAAAAAATTTTATAAACTGAATTCAAACTCTGCATGACTTGTTTTATTTCCCTGAATGCATCTCACATAACACTTTGCCACAGAGATAGTTCCCTGGCTGGAGCATTTATTCACTCGGTCCTATCCAGAGTGCTGATGGCTATACACAGGTGCCAGGTTCTATACTGCACTTCAGAAGGCAGCCTAAATAAAAATGTTTGTTTTTTTCCTTAGAAAGTGAACTGTCGTTCACTGCTGGGGACCACTGCAAGTCAAAGGTATGCAATGGCAAACAGAGTGCAAATAATGAAGAGAAAAGGAAAATATATACTTAAATAGAGGAAACACTATACATTAAGTAGTTAAAATGTGCATTTCTGATGTTTCCTCAAATTTATCATGCAACATGAACATATGCTCCTTAAACATCATCATGTTCAATCAACCAATGCCTTCTCTGAAACTGGACCCCAGGATCACAGGACATTCCCAACACCTACATGAGATTATTATTACCAGTGTGTGCCACAGACACATATACATTGAAGAAAAAAATGAGGTTACATACACTCAAGATGTGACATAATATCAATTGGCATTACAGGTTCAACACAAACAAGTTCTCCAATGTATCCTGTGTAGTTTGCAGTTAGAAGTGTGAATGCCTGTGATCTTTCCACACACAATATAAAATTAAAAAAATCATCACTGCAGCTCTTTTCTTCTCTTTACTTTGTGAGCATCATTCCCTTATCTATGCTTCTTTAACAAGACTGCTATGTGATTTGTCTTGCAGACAATCTTTTATCAATGAGTAATGTGCTTCCTTAGAATTGTAGACATAACGTACTCAGATTCAGAGTCTGGCTCCATAAACAAGTCAGGCAATGTACTCATAAACTTTCTCATAGCTTTCTTCTCTCTGACACACCCTTAGTAAGTGCACATCAAAGAGGACTGACTGCAAAACTTTGATTGTTACTGTAGTCAGACAAATCATTCATATATTCACTGCTGGGGTGTGTGCATGCAATTGTGTAGATATTTACAATATGTTTACCTGCCGTGCACTTAGTGCAGATTGTGAATTCATGAATCCTAATGAGTTCACACCTCATTTGCATACTCACAATGCTGAGAGGAGTGAATCTGCACTAAAGGTAATCATGTAGTTAAGGAACTTGTATCATAGTAGGGGAGACTGAATCCAGAGAGCTCAATATTGCTATTTGCTTTGAAAACTTCTTGATACTTTAACAACTGACTTGCTGCAGTGGTAGGTTGCTGTTTTCTACAAAATGATTTACTTTAATCCTACTTATCAATTGCATTTCAGTATGTATATATATATATATATATATATATATATATATATATATATATATATATATATATTGATTTACTATTTGCATTATTGTCAGTAGCTGTTGGCATATTCATGTATCCTTAAAAATGTGAATCATTCTGATATTTACTGGGAAGTTTAATCTGGAAAGTGACCACAATGCAGAAGACTGTTGTATTACTTACTAGCAAGGTCATGGATTTTTGCATGACTAGCATATAAAATTGTGTTAACCCTGCGATCTATACCTGACTGCCCTTCACAGAACTGGATATCACTACAAAATTGTTATCCATTTTTCCTTGACAGGTGTATGTTATTTTTCTTAATGCTGCAATCTACTAAAGAGTTTCAGAAATGTTTGCTTCTTTTCAATTATTTTATAAACTCCTTTCTTTGATTGGTGGTTGGGAGGATCTGTAATACGTTGTGTGTACTCATATGGAGCCTTACTTTTTTGTGTATTTTCTGTATGATGAACAGATTTTTTTGGGGATAACATTCAATTTTGTTTCAGATATGTATTTGTTTTTCCATTTAGGCACTCCTAAAAATGGAGAACATCGATATATCTGCAGTAACTAAGAACTGGTTTAAGGCTCCAGAGAGCACCCCTGCAATACCAGTCTACAACTCTTACCACACTTTTCTGCCACCAAACCAGGACCGAAACATTAAAGGTATAGGAGTGTCCATATTCACCAAGGATATTCACAACACCAGGCTAGTTGCCTAACACAATGTATCTGAAATTCTCCAGGTGCAACTAACACTAGGTAAGACTGCAATCCAAATTGTAGCTTGCTACAGATCCCCCACCAGGCCCCAGGATTCTCACAACACCTTTCTTAAACATACTGAAAAATATTAAAATACAACCAAACACCCTAATACTGGGTGATTTCAACTACCCTGCCATTAACTGGGAAAACTACTCATGTACCAACACCTTTGCCCAGCGGTTCTTGGAATTTATAAATTCCAGTGCCCTGGATCAACTAATCCTTAGTCCCACCAGGGGCTCCAATATCCTAGACCTGGTCATTACCAACATGGGAAATTGATGCTCTTCACCTATGGTCACCCCCTTGTTGGTCAGGTCTGACCATAAGCTAATCACCCTTGACATCCACATCCCACCCCCACCCCCCAGTAAGTAAACCTCCGTAAAAAACTTCTCCAAAGCCAACTTCATGCTATTCAAGTCAGAAGTGACAAACTTCATGACACCCATGCAGATGGGAACTGAAAGTTCGACTGCTGAATCCTACACTAAGGCACTGTATGAGCACAACCACTCGTGCATGAATCGTGCCATCCCTAATAGAACCAAGATGCTCACCTCCAAAAAAAGGAAGCCAATCTGGTGGTCCCTTGCCATAAACAAACTTTACAACAAAAGGAAGAAACTGTTGCAGAAAAGAGGAAAATCCCACGATGCAAAAAACTCCCTTACCAATCTCAGTAAGAAGCTGAGATCCCTCATAAAATCCTCCAAGCTAGTTACGAAAATAAAATTGCCAAAGATTCCAAAGACAAGCACAAGGCATTCTATAGCTATTTAAGAATTTAAATGGCAATGCTCAGATCTGCTCTGAGCTACAACAGAATGGCATTAAATATACTGATCCCAAGGATATTGCCAATATCTTGGCAGATTGATTCATTGCCAACTTCACCCCCCTCTCACCCCCTAAAGGGCCCATCTCTGTACCGAAAGATTGCCAAATTCTGGTAATAGTGACCACACAGGTAAAAAACTCACTCTCCAAAGCTAAGAATACAGCATCCATGAGACCAGATGACATCCTGGGCTGTGTACTACATGAAATACAAAATTAACTGGCACCTCACCTAAGTGTTATGTTTAATCATAGCCTCACCTCAGGCTTCATGCCCACTGAGTGGTGCACAGCTACAGTTATCCCACTCCACAAGGGGGGAGCCACCTTGGATCCCAGGAACTAATGCCCCATCAGTCTGATGAGCCTGATCTGCAAGGCCATAGAACATATTATCATGGAACTTATAAAGACATTGACAACCTTCAAACACTGGACTCCATGCAGTTTGGGTTCACAAAGGGCTGATCTTGTCCCCTGAACTTGATTGACTTCTTCAAATCAGACTCCAGAGCTGTGGACAAGGGTAAGGTGGTCCACACAGCCTATCTGGACCTTGTTAAGGCCTTCAACACCATCCCCCTCTCTGGAATCATAGATAAACTTACTAAGCTGGGCATTAATCCCTATGTCACTCGATGGGTTGCCAACTGACTTACTGACAGAACCCACACTGTAAAAGTAGCCAACTCCAAATCCAGCTCCAGACAAGTGACAAGTGGAGTACCTCAGGGTTCAGTCCTAGGACCGCTCTTGTTTGGCATCTACTTCTCTGAAGTGCAGGCCAACACTAAGGGACTCTGGCTAACAAAGTTTGCAGATGACTGCAAACCAGGAGCCATTATTGAATCCCCAAATGATGTGGATATTCTACAAAAGGGCCTTACAGAAACAGATGCTTGGTGCCAGAGCCACGGGCTCAAGCTCAATGCCAAGAAATTTATAGTTATCTCCTTTGGGAAAAAAAATATGTACCTGTGAATTATCACATAGATGGCAGTACACTAAATACCAAAAGTGCGATAAGAGACTGAGGGACACAGGTGGACAGTTGTCTCACCTTCGATAACCACATCACCACAACAGTCAGGAAATCCTTCTATGTGGCACACCTCATCACTAAGGGCTTTTCATCCAGAAAAAAGAAGGTCATTGTCCCACTGTACTCATCCCTCATTAGACCCATTATAGAATACAATGCCCCATTTGGTATGTACCTCTCAAGACATCTGCAACAACTGGAAAGGCCACAGACATACCTCACTAAAAGAATCACAGGCCTAAAGCAGATGCCCTATGCTGACCATCTAAAAAAACTCCACCTATACTCTGTCGCATGTTGCCTACTCAGAGGCGATCTCTGCTTAACATACAAGGCCATGTTAAACCCAGAGCTGTTGGACATGCTACACTTAAAAAAATCCCAATCCCTCAGAGACACACACTCCAGGGATCTAAACCTTGTCATCACAAAGAACAAAACATTTTGGAGGGATAGGTTCCTCACCCAGAGACTCCCCAGACTCTGGAATAGACTGCCCATACATGTCAAGCAGAGCGCCTCTTTGGCCTTCTTCAAAAGGAACCTTGATGATTGGATGGGAGATAGGAAATTCACCCTGGGGATCATGTCAGTCGTCCTGCTAGACAGGGGTCCAGGGAAGTAAATACTGTGGGAAGAAATAGCCAGGGAATTGTTATGGCTAGGCTTGTATAGGCCCTAGGGCCCATAGCATAGTACCAACCTATGAACCTATGAACCTATTTATGTATCCTCTTATATAGGGCTATAGCATCCCAGACATATACACCCTGTAAACTGCCATACAGTTGCACTGAGAATGATGTGATCATTCAGACACTTCATAACTCTAGGTTTTTCTTTTTAGAGAGACGCAGCAGTTCAAGTCCTCCTTTGACTGTATCTGGGAGTAGCTGGTCAATGATGTTAATGAAGTCATAGATCATGGATATTCATATTATAAAATACGACAAAAGGCCAGTGAAGGGATCATGGTGAAGTTGAACAGCTGCAATTGCCCATGTACATATGGCTATGGGGATGGTCCTGCTATTTCACCACCACTGACTGAAAGAGAGGAGTTCCTGTCCACTATCAGAGATCCAGACAGCTCAGCATAAAATCATTGATTTTGGGTTGATGTGAAAGAGAACCTGTGTGTGTCTACTGCAGAACTTGCAGATAATCAATATAGCTAAATAATTGTTATTGCATATGTATATATGTATATATAGGTCTACTTTCATTCACTGAAAACTCATTTCTCTGAATTTCAATTCACCCTCAAAAATTCACTCATAGCTCAAATAACTGAAAACACATTTCACTGAATCACATTTCATTGAATATAAGTAAGTACACACCCTCGCTCCTTAAATATACCAACTCCAAGATTGCACTACAGCAAGGAAAAGGGAAATCTCCAGTTCCGCGCTGTATGCAGGTCTCAGTTCAGAATTTCGAAATTCTGAAACTTCGATCATATGAATTTCAAGGTTTTAGGATTTTGAGATTCTGAAGGGAATATATATATATATATATATATATATATATATATATATATATATATATATGTGTGTGTGTGTGTGTGTGTGTGTGTGTGTGTGTGTGATCTGTATGTATGTATGCATGTACAGAGAGAGAATGGTGGTATAGTAGAGACAGAGAGGGAGAGGGAGAAGGTAGGGAAGTCAATTGGACAGTAATGTTTTGTATGAAATGTATCTTCTTCTGCAGATATAAAGTCAATTGTTTTCTGTTTCTTGTGTCATTTACTTCATGATTCTTATCATCCGTGTTTCACCTCCTGTTTTATATCTAGTATATCAGGCTGTCTATTTAAATGACCACATGCACATGATAAGCACACCTTATGTATTCTTACTAATATACAAAAGGTAGATGTATGTGCAAATGAAAGTTATTTGTTTTTATTCCATTAGCATCTCAATTTTTTAATATACATTTCACATAAATTAAATCTGATCATTGTTTATTCTATTGCTCCTTTTTTGTGTTACTTACTTTTTATCATAAGTGATCCTAAAAGTGGCACTGTGGAATAACTACTGCCTCATGTCAGAGTATATGTAGCCTCTGATGATGATGATGATGATGACAACGATGAAGAGGCACAATCTGGAGGTGCAGAGGGTCAGTCTGACACTGATATTATACCTTCAACATTTCTTGCCCCGATTTCAGACACAGTCAGTAAGCCTGTGCATACCCACTGTACTGAGACCTCAGGCATCGGACATGTTGAAGGTAACACAGACGATCAGGGAAGTGCGGCTACTCCAGTTGCAGAATAGGTTGGTTCTTACCATTGCCATTGTGAAGGTGATATGTACACAGACAGGCTGGTAGAGGTGCTCAAATGAGACCTGCTCCCCACCCTCCACTCAATATTGTTGTGTCAGTAGGTGTCACATGATGTATGTGCAAGGCCATCGTGGAGGCACAGGCATGTTCCACAAGGGCCTCAAAAGAGAGCATTCTGATGTGTGGCACTGCCTGAACAGTGTGGGTGACTCCTTGGGTAGGATGGATGAAACACTGGGTCAGGAAGTATCTGTAATAGAATGTCTGCTGTGGGAGTTACTGCATCCACATGGCCATAGAGCTACTAAATTAATCATTGTTAGTCATCCTGGCCATGGAAAAAATACTCCCATAGTAGCACTACTTTGACTGCTCTATCAGTGATTACACTATCCACTCCCAGATGTGATAGGTCATGTGATCATGTCCCAGGACATAGTAATTTTGAGAGTTAATCCTGAAGACATTATTCACATTCAAGTAGCACCCCAAATACTAGCCAGGGCCATGGAACTATCACAGCAACTACTGGCAGATGTGGTTCTCATGGTGAGGAGAGATGATGTAGAACTGACTAGTCTAACATACATGGCTCACAACTGTCCAAGATGCCAGGGTGTAGTGCTAGCACAGTTCTTTTCTCAATAAACTTTTTATTAATTTTGAAAGAACATTTATAAAGCAGTACAAAGAGTCATTGAACAATAATGTACAGACTTACATATTATAACAACTTTTATACATGAAGAAAAGAAAAAAAAAACTAGATTAAAACTGCAAATGTCTAAAACATGAACAAAAAATTACACAAACTACTACAACTACTATAAAATATGAACAAAATCAAAAAGGTGTTGTATAAATGATAGTTTAAAAAATAAAACATGTAACACAATGGGTAAAGGTTCACCAAAGTCTTCTTGCAAGTTGCATTTATAAATGAAATTATTTATCGGATAATAAATCCATAAGGTCTTCCCAGAGTTTCTTAAAATAAACTTTTTTCTTAGTTCCTCTAATTATAAGTTTATGTACTGCAATGTAATTCAATGTCATTGCTCTAAAACCATTCCATGAAAGCTTGGAGCGATCTAACCAGTTTAATGTAATATAAAGTTTAATAAGTGAGCAAATAAAAATGAGAACATGAAATTTTATTTTAGGTATTCTTAAATTAGATATATGGAGTAACGCCACTTCCCAGGAAAGGGTTGATTTCTGATATCCCATCTTTTCCAAACGTACTTTTAAAGAACACCATAATTTGTGGGTCTGGTTACAAAACCAGAATATATGTATAATATCAGCCTTAGAAGAAGAGCAACAATTACATAAAGAAGAATTTTTAGGGTTAAATTCATTCAGTCTGGAGGGTGTATAATAGGAGTTATTAAAGATCATCAATTGAGTATATAAAAGTTTCTTAAAAGGAGATAACTCTAAGGTCCTTTTTATGGCAGACATTTTATCTTCGATAGTTAATGAGTTTATTTGCTTGTCCCAATACTTTGAGAAGAGACAGACCGAATCATGTAACCTACAATTTATCAGAACGTATGATTTAGATAACATTTTAGCCGAACTAGAGATCGCATTCAAGATCTCCATTAGTAATTTAATGTCCTGGGACTTATCAGCAGTATTTGAAAATTTCATATATGTTATTTCTCTCAACTGACACAACATAGCTGTATATCTACAGTTTGCTTTGTACAATTTCCTTATATCTACCAATGACATATCTCTATATTTAATAATATCCCATACCAGAATATCTTTAATCAATGGAAAATTAGAAAGATCTATTAATAGATTATCAATTTTAAAATTTGGATTAAGATGTAAAGGTTGAAGATAGAGTAAAGCATCCTGTAGATTAATGGATTTTATTAAACTTTGAAAAATCATTATCTTATATTTTAAAGTTGATGAAATCTTATACTTATTACAAGTTATTACAGAGAGAAATGGAAGAGATTTTGGATTAATTCCTTTAGTAAGAACATGTTGATGCCATATTCTCAACCAAATTGGAGAAACTTTGTATGTTTCTAAAGTTAAATTAGAAATCATTAAAAGTCTATTAGCACATATAATCTTGTAGTAAAGGTGTAAGTTAGGTAAGTTTAGGCCTCCTCTAGATTTAGGATAAGAGAGGTTTGTATAAGAGATTCTAACTGATTTTGGAAACCACATAAATTTAGCTAATTCCTTATCTAGCCTAGAAAATATATTATTTGGGATATTGAGATCTGAAGCATAGAAATGATACAAAAGCCTAGGCAGCACATTCATCTTAATCACAGCGGCTTTAGAAAGCAAGGATAAGTTTAAGAGCTTCCATCTATGCAAATCTTGAATAATATTAGACCAAGCTTTTAGAAAATTATTCTGCAACATAGAATCATGGTTGTGATCAAAATGTATACCCAAATATTTAAGATTAAAGGAAATTCCAAAAGATGAATATGGAAAGAAGGTAGATTTATGATATGTCGGATTAATGGGAAAAATACTTGATTTTTCATGATTAACCTGATAATTAAAAGAATTAGAGAAGGCCTCAATTGCACTTATAATTTTAGAAAGATCTGTATTAGGGCATTGAAAATATAAATTAACATCATCTGCAAAAGCTGAAAGCAATATATTATTCTTTAAAAATCTTGGTATAGAGTGATACGTATTTTGAGCTAGATACAAAAATAATGGTTCAATAAAAATATTAAATAAAAAGGGAGAAAGAGGACACCCTTGCCTTGTTCCATTTGTAATTTTAATTGGCTTGGACATCTTTTTGTTTACATATATGAAAGTAGATGAATTCCCATATAGTTTCATAATCATATCAATATAAAATTTGGGAATATTAAAGTGGGATAATGTAAGAAATAAAAAGTCCCAGTTAACCCTATCAAATGCTTTAGAAGCATCTAATGATAAAGCATACATTGGATTACATTCTTTCTTTGTCAATTGAAGAAGTGCATCCAGAGTTAAAGTGTTATCCCAAGCATGTCTATGACTCATAAAACCAGCTTGATCTGATGGAATTATAAATGGCATAACTTTTTTAAGTCTGTTGGCAAGTACTCCTGCAAAGATCTTTATATCTACATTAATTAAATATATGGGTCTATAGTTATGTGGGTCAGCTTTATAATGCTTATTTTTTTAAATCAAAATTGTTTTTGAAGTGTTCCAATGCAAATCAGTAATACCATTGACAATTATGAAATTAAAATTTTTTAAAAGGATAGGGGAAATTATTAATTTGAAAGCTTTAAAGAAATTTGTAGTATATCGATCTGGGCCAGGAGACTTATCAGCCTTGAGATTAGAAATAAACTGATGAAATTCATGAATTTTCAAGGGAGATGATAACATCTCTATTTGATCATCATTTAGGGAAGGAAATGTAATAGACTCTAAAAAATTAGCCATATGCAATTTAGATGTTCCAGATTCATTACTACAATAGATTTCAGAGTAAAGGGAGTAAAACAACTGCATTATTTCTGCATCAGAATTATAAATATTGTTTTGATATTGTAACATAGGAATTCTCAAGGAATCTTGTTTAGTTTTAATGATTCTTGCTAGAGTTTTAGTAGGAATTTGGGCCCACTCTGAATATATAGCAATAAGTCTCTGTTCGTGTAAAGAGTAGTTTTGCTGATGTAGATCCAAAAGTTCTTTTTGAGTGTCCATTAATAGTTTTTCTAAATCTGAATCCAGTTTTAATCTCTGTTGTCTCTCCAACATCAAAAGTTTTGATTTTAAAGTAAGTTCTTTTGACTTATAGGATTTTTTAAAAAAAGAAGCTTTACTAATTAAATAGCCTCTCAGCTTGGCTTTAAAAGCCACCCATTGAATATCAAATGGTAAGTCTATAAGATGAAGATTAAAGTCAAAATCCACCAACATCTTCTTTGTATCTTTAATTATATCACTATTATTTAATAAGGTATTGTTCAATGACCAGTTGTTGCATGTAGATTTTAAAATCCTCTCTGAAGTAAATGTAATAGATAGAGAATTTTTTGCGTGGTCAGAGAAAAATCTAGGATCTATAGAAAATTTGATATCAAAATTTATGAAGGATTCAGATATCAGGAATAAATCTAACCGTGACCAGGATTTGTAACATTTTGAATAATATGTATATATTTTCTCCTTAGACAAAATCTTACTGAAAGCTATTGTGTCTATAAGATTAAAATCAGCTATTAATTCACCAAGAGCCAGTGAGGCTTGAGTATTATACACCAAAGACTTACTTGTGCGATCTATTACCGGATCTAAAATTACATTCCAATCCCCCCCCCCCACAATAAAGTGATAATTTTGAAATGTATTAAGAATATTGTGTAATTCCATTATAAAAAATTGTTGTTTTGAACATGGTCCATAAATATTTAAAAATAAAACTGGTCTGTTAGAATATGGAAGAGTAGAAGTAAAATAACACCATCTGCCATTTAGGTCTGACTTAACCTCATTTATAGCCCCTTGAAAATATTTTTTGATTAATATGGCTACACCCCTGGAGTTGCTACTATTCCCAGCAGCAATAATATTTCTTATCCAACTTTTTTTCAAATGTTTCGACCAATCTTCCATGAGATAATGAGTTTCCTGCAAAAAACAGACATTTGCTTGTGCTTTAAACAAAAGATGCATCAGAAGTTTCATTTTCGCTGTATTGCGTATGCCTCTAACATTCCATGAATTTATATACCATGACATTTCATTAAATTTAACATTGTATTATTATAAATCAAAAAGAAATAAGATTTTTAATGTTTTCATGAGACCTCTGGGACT
Source organism: Protopterus annectens (assembly GCF_019279795.1). Classification (NCBI taxonomy): domain Eukaryota; kingdom Metazoa; phylum Chordata; order Ceratodontiformes; family Protopteridae; genus Protopterus; species Protopterus annectens. The sequence goes on along the minus strand of NC_056743.1, from coordinate 395,904,511 downwards.
ATTATATAAATAACAAACATTAGAAATACAAAAAAGACATACATTGAATATAGAAAGGAAATGTGCATAACTTACATGTATGGTGAACCCATTTTGTTTTTTACATAAGACAATCAAATTTACCCAAGTATGAAATAAAGAGTATTCTCTCAGCCAAACCCCAGTGCCTAACCACCAATACCCCTTAAGTGAGAGAAATCCAATTACTGATAGTTCTGTAAATATTAAAATTCGTATAAGAGATAAGTAAACCCCTAAATTTAATACCTTCCACAGTACTACATCTAACACTATTTTACATATATACAAAAAAAAATTCCAACTTCCAGTCATACCAGGCCCCTATCACACTGCACTAAAGCTCTCATATATAGTTGGGATAGAACATAAATAAATATGATGTATAGAAACTAAGCTAAGATAGAGTCTATTTGACAAAATATATATGAATAGATTACATTAATTAAAAACAATTCTAACTAAAGAATATTTTAAGCAATTAAATATATAAGCTAACTGAATAGATTAATTGCAATATTTCAGTAGTGTGATCTCTGGTTTAGTTCAGAAAAAGTTTCTGAAACATTACTTCTTTTTAAAAGCCCGAAACATGTAAATTCTAATTTTCATCATGACTAAAAAAATAACAGACTATATTAGACAGCATTACATAATACCCAGACGTAAAATGCTGGAATAATATTAATATTAAACAAAATACAATACATCGTAGCCGTCCTCAACAGTTAACTTCGTCTTAGGTCATATATTAAAATTACACAACTGACCCAATCCGCCATAAAAATTTTGAGAAAGTCATATCATATGTTATTTAAAATTAAAAGTTGCATATATATTGGTAAATCAGTTTTAAAAGTGTTCAGTGATTCAAGTAACTACAATATTTATTAATTTTAGACAAACACTAAATAGATTTTCCCCACCAATACACCTAGATATTAAACCTTTTACCTTGTCTTTACCATTTATATCATGCACAAAAATCACCACAAACATGTCTCTCCATTACTCATTGCTTGAAAATACCATGTTATCAAATGTTTCATGTTTACCTTAAGGGTCTGTGAGAAGTAGCTCCAGGAAGCGTCCATCAAATCACACTTCCTATCAGGCAATAATCTAAGAAATCTTGCTAGCTAATGGCACGAGATATAGACCATCGAATAATCTAATATTAGTATATAAATTATATATGTTCCAATGCAGATGCACAAACATCGAATCGCTCCTTTACAGAGGGATATGAACATGAAATAATGCGAACATAATGCGAGCATAATAAGCTTCGCATATCTGTTATTAGATCAGCAAAAAAAAGTACCTTAACTAGCTTCAGAACATATTATTAATAAAAGAAAAACAGTAAGCATGTCTAACTCACTATGTAACAAACCTACATATGACATGGCATCCGATGTTTCATGTTGAAGTAAGAACAAATGATTCACCCTCCGGAAAAAAAAAAGTCATTTACTATGAATCCTGTATCCAGAGATGTACGAATAGTTCCATCGCAAGCTTGCATCCATTTTCTGTCTGTAGTATAGAATGGCTACCTTTAATTTCAATGGTAAATAGCCACCAACAATGTCATTCGCTCAATAAGTCCCACCACCATGTTTTATCCCGAACATCCGCAGAGAAAAATAGCAATGAAAAAACATTTGAACCAATGTAGCACACGAGCAGAAACACAAACAGCAGACATTGGTTAGCAACGTAAGCATCACACATTTAGAATTTTGATCCAACAGGAATTTCCCAAAACAAAAAGACATTTTGTATGAAAATCAATGAAGAGATTTAAGCGGGAATTCTTTTAAAGCCTGTAGACAATTTTGTGATGCCACGCGCACTTCAATAACCAGTTTTAACGATATGAATTTAAAAATACATGTTTTAAATGTCAAAGATTATTAAACATAAATTAAACAAGTACCCAACTTCCCAAAGTGAATTTATACTAAACATTTTAAATTTATGCGATTATTTTGAAACTATTTAATGTATTAAATTCTATTACTTAAGCAAAAAAGAAGAAACTGCAATCCGTAAATTATACCTTATATTTTATATCTCCGGAGTGTAGTTAAAAGCTTTGATAAAAGCTATTTTGGCTTCACTTGTAGAGTTTAATGAGTATCTTGCCCCATTATGAAGAAAGATGAGAGTATTTGGGTACCTCATCTTAAATTTGATGCCTTTTTTAATTAATTCTGTACAAAAGGGAGCAAGTTTCTGTCTTTGTAACTTTATAGATAAGGGTAAGTCCTGAGCAAAAGTTAGTTTATTTTTATTCCAGATAAAATATTTGATCTTTTTTGCTATTTGAAGAATTTTGTAGGTATGTTGGTAGTTTAATAGCCTTACATATACTTGACGAGGCACTGTAACATCTTGTCTTTTATGTAAGGCACGATGTGCTCTCTCTATAATAAGGATAGATGTATCACCTTCCGACTGTAATACCTGTTCCAGTATTTGTTTTGCAACTTTAATTAAATCTTGGTTTTCAATAGACTCTGGAATACCTCTAATTAAAATGTTATTTCTTCGGCTTCTTGCTTCAAGATCAATTAATTTGGCCTGAAGTTCTTTAATTAGATCTGACTTGGCATTTAGATCTTCCGATACATTTTTAATAAGAAATTCATTTGACTGGGTTTTTGTTCCAAGATATCCACTCTTTCCACAATTTGATTAATATTGGTATCAAATTTAACAAGTTGTTCAGAAAAATCTTGTATGGCTGTCTGAATAGGCTGCAGCGCTTGTCTCAGTTCATCCATATGAAAATTAGTTTCTTCTTTAGTTTTGGAGCCAGATTTTGTATTATCTACAGACTGTTTATTTGTTCTCAGTCTCTTTGAAGCTGTCTCTTTTTCTGGAGAAAAAGCAGATGACAGTTTTGCTTTTGTGGTTTGTGTTTCCATGGAATCTAATTCTTTTGCCATTTTCAAGCAGGTCTCTCTTCACGTAGAATTTAGGCACTGGTTTTTGTGAAAAATCAGAAGATAATCTCCAATTTAGTCCAAAAGAAAGGAAAAGGAGACTGAATTTTACTACAAACAAACCACCAATTCCAGGCAAAGCAATATTCTGAGATTATTTATATTCCTCTCTCTTCAGGAAGACAAATTTCTGTATTTTTGTCAGGAGAATCTTTGAAAGTAATAACTGAGGTAAGGAGCTCTGTGCAGTAGGTGCTTACCAGTCGGCCGCCATCTTGGAATCCTAGCACAGTTCTTGATTGAGCTCATGCACACACACACACACACACACACACACACACACACACACACATTCATCAACTACCTGCCCATACAACCACACACACACACACACACACACACACACACACACACACACACACACACACACACACACACACACACACGCGCGCACACACACGCACACACACACACGCACACTCAGTTTATCTGAGCAGTACTGTTGACTATTATATGTATTTTGCTACTGGCCCTGCAAAATGGAAACTTTACGAATAAATTGTTTTACTTGCACACTTACTTCATTTGGTATCAGGATTGCCATCCTATTCCACCCCTCTCGCCAGACCTGCACAAGTGATAATGACTGTGCACTTTGCACATTTATTTGTGACTTCAGGGTGTAAATATGCCTGATGCACAAAGTGGATAGCTCATGCTAGCTTACTCAGAATATTCCTTTAATATAAATGTATTGCAGAATGAATGCTTTTAAGCATCACTCATAATCAGTTGTGTATGGCAAATTATTGCTTTTATAATTGTTGACCCTCATTGTATTTCCATTATTGTTCTTACTAATGCAGTTAAAACAGATGTTTTAGTATTGCTTACTGTTATATCTGTGAAAATTATGCTAATATTGACCTGCACACTGGTTTATTAAAATGTTGTTAACTGAAATGCATGATGCACATTACTAGACAAAATCCATAGCTGTATACCACAAATATCACTCATAAGCTACTTACAATACTGTACACCTAGGGCACGTATAATCTTAGGAGGTTTATGTTCAGCCATCAAATGGAACTTCCATCGAACAGATAAACATAGAGCCCTATCCATCAAATGTTTATTCAGTGAACGTTCATTTCATTGACAGGGAAAGTATTTAGTTGGCCTCCACTTCCACGTGTGCTACACCACACTATTCCAAACTCACTCAGGTGGGAGGCTTTGCCCCCCACACCCCATCTAACTACATATACAAAGTCTGAGACTGCACTATACTGAGGAAAATGGCAGACAGGGAAATGGTGGTCAACTAACTAATCACCATGGAAATCCACATCTCACCCACACCCCCCTGCAAAGGTAATCACCATGAAAAACTTCTCCAAAGCTGACTTTGTGCAACTAAAAACAGAGGTGGTTAACTTCACGGCACTCATGTCAATGGAAAATAGATGCATGACTGCCGAACCATACACCAATGCACTGTGCAAGCATGCACATAAGTGCATGGAACTAGCCATAACCAACAGAATCAAGATGCTCTCCTCCAAAAAAAGGAAGCAAATCTGGTGGTCCTCTGCCATTAATAAACTCTACAACAGAAGGAATAAACTGTTGCAGAAAAAGGTGAAGTCCCAATACTGGAAAACCTCCTTTATTAACCTCAACAAAAAGTTGAGATCCCTCATCAAAACATCTAAAGCCAGCTATGAAGGCAGAATTGCGACAGACACTAAAAATAACCACAAAGCCTTCTATAGTTATATCAAAAATCTCAACAGCAATACCCAGGTTTGTTCTGCATTATTGCACAATGGTACCTCCTATACTGACCCAACAGATATTGCCAACATACTGGCCCACAGATTCAGTTCCAACTTTACCCCTCTCTCCCCTCATAAAGGACCTATCACAATACTGGAGGAATGCCAAGCACCCAACATTACTGCAGAACAGGTTAAAGCTGCATTGTCCTAGGCCAAGAATACAGCTTCCATGGGACCTGACAATGTCCCTGGATGTGTTCTACATGAACTACAAAGTGAACTGGCACCACAACTGTGTGTCCTGTTCAATCACAGCCTTGCCTCAGGCTTTGTCCCTACTGAATAGAAGGGGAGTGACTACAAACCCTGGAAATTATCACCCCATTAGCCTGACGAGTCTGATATGTAAGGCTATGGAGCGCAACATCATGAACCTAATTAACAAGGATATAGGGAATCCCCAACTCTATATCCCATGCAATTTGGTTTTGTGAAAGGTAGATCATGCCTGCTCAACCTGGTTGACTTTTTTGAGTCAGTCACCAGAGCTGTGGATGAGGGCAAGGCAGTTCATACAGCCTACCTCGATCTGGCCAAGGCTTTTGATAACATTCCTCCCTCAGGAATTATTGATAACCTCTTCAAACTAGGCATCAACTCCTATATCACTAGGTGGTTTGCAAATTGGCTTACAGATAGAACCTACAGTGTGAAAGTAGAGGACTCCAAATCAGACTGCCGACCAGTCACGAGTGGAGTCCAACAGAGATCAGTCCTGGGTCCTCTCCTGTTTGGCATCTACTTCTCAGAAGTCCAGGCCAACACAGAGGGACTCTGGCTGACCAAGTTCACAGATGACTGCAAGCTGGGAGCCATTATTAACTCCACAAGTGATGTAGACATCCTACAGAAAGGCCTCACTGAGACCAATAACTGGTGTTGAAACCATGGGCTTAATGCCAAAAAATGTGTCATCATCCCCTTTCTGAAAAACTCAGTTTCCACTAATTACCACATTGATGGGAGCCCACTAAACACTGAAGGTGTCATAAGAGATCTAGGGACACAGGTTGACAGTAACCTCTCCTTCGACCACCACATTTCCACTATGTTCAGAAATCCTTCTATGTGGCACATTTCATTACCAAGGGTTTTGCATCCTGGAAGAAGGAGGTCATCATCTCTGTCTACTCTTCCCTCATTAGGCCAGTCATCGACAGTATAATGACCCATTTGGCATGTACCTCACTAGACACATGCCACAGCTGGAAAGGCCACAAATGTACCTCACGAAGAGGATCCTGGGCCTTAAACACATGTCGTAAATGGACAGACTCAAAAATCTCCAGCTATTCTCTGTCTCATATCATCTACTAAGAGGCGATCTCTGCATGACTTACAAAGCCATGTCTGACCCAGCTCTGTTAGAAATGCTAGATCAAAAGAAATCCCAATCCCTACACACCAGATGCTCCAGAGACCTCAACCTCATTACCACAATCAACAGAACATGCTGGTGGGACAGGTTCATAACCCAGAGACTGCTCATGCTCTGGAATAGACTTCCCATACATGTCAAGCAGAGCACCTCACTGGCATTCTTCAAGAGAAATCTTGATGTGTGGATGGGAAATAGAAAGTTCATCCTGGGGATCACTTCAGTGGCTCTGCTTGATAGAGGCACTGGGAACTAACATTGGATGGCATGTTGCCAGGGCACTTCTATGGGCTAGGCTTATAAAGGCTCCAGGGCCATTAGCCTAGTACACACCTATGAACCTATGAGCTAGTTACTTTCCCTGTCGATTAAATGAATGTTTAATGGATAGGGTTTGATGTTCAGCTGTTTGATGGAAGTTCCGTTCGATGGTTGAACATAGACCTCACCTTAGGAACATATGAGAGTTTGCATATTGCAGTAATCAGTTATATAAAGTTTTTTTTTTTTCTGTGCCAGTTCCAGACTAAACTTGCTAATACTGCACCTACAAGATGTATTCTTGTGAGGTTGTCTCTGTCTGATGTTAACAGAACATAACTATTACAAGGTTGTACAGTTTTGTAGGCATCAGTTTTAATATTTGTATGTGCTTAGTCTCTTATGTTTTCTTTTTAGTAGTCAGTGTGTGAGCTATCCTTCAGCTCTTCACCAGGACCACTGCATATCTCCCCTACTTGTCCATATTGAAGCTGTTTTATGGCAATCATACTGTGCAACATAGAATGGACTGTAAGTATTTTGGCAGGCATTGATGGGTCATAATGCAGGACACCTCCTTTGGTGGCTAAACATTGGAACTGTGATTTGAGCAAACCGTTCAATGATATTCCTAGTTTGAGCATAGGCATCATTCTGTTCATGATTGGTGGAGGTGAGTGGGTTTCTCATGGATGTCATGAGCCAAGGTTCCAATGCATAATCTACATCCCCCACTAGATGGCCATGTGGGAAGTCACCCCTAGTGGACCTTATCCATAGCGTGCCATATGAGTTAGTCATGAAAACTGTCACTCTTCCAGTCAGGATAAAATAAATGAGCCTTCATGGGTTCTGTTCAATCATCTTTATTATGTACAAACACATCAGGATTGAGGTTTAATAATTTTAACTTAGATAAACTTATAAACATCAAACTATTGCACTCATACATGCTCACTCTCTAACTGCACTCTCAAAATGGCACTGAAGCTAGCATTTGCATGCTATTTATATGTACGTGCTGACCTTGAAACACTTCTTAATGGTACAACACACACACACTATTTTACATAAACTGCCTATGTTACCTGCACAGACATTGAAGATGATCCCTTGAGCATTACGAACAGCCTGGTAGTATATATAGTGGTATCATTTCCTGTTACTGTAACTCCTTCCATGTTTAGCAGCTGGGGCTCTATGTGTATACATTCTGTGTCCCCCAAAACTTTAGAGAAGTGTGCTATTGCATACATTTTCTGCATGGCCCTTGCTGTCTCCACTGGGGTGCATAGGGATTTTGTTTTTCTTGCTAAGTTTAATCATTGCTGTAATCCAAAGAGTTTTGGATTTCAGTGTAAATGGCTAAGCTGAGTGTACACGATTGCTTTATAGGTTCCTGAATAGCTCCAACATGCTGTATTGGTTAATTGGCATGTAATTCAGCTACTAACTTTTTCATTAGCATATTCTGCCATTTACCCTTTTTTGAGGCTCTACACTAACTGCACAACCATTTAATGAATAACAAAGAGTGCTCTATCATATGCATGGTGTGCCACAAGGCATATACAATAGCTGTATTTAGTGTAGCCATTAATCAGGCTACTCTAAATACAGCTATCATGTAGCCATTAATCTGGCCAATGATCTAATTAATGTTTGGTAAAGCAAACTTTTCTGTTTCCATGAGAAAGAATAAAAGTTTCAAAATGGCATTAGTAATAAACACATTATATATATATATATATATATATATATATATATATATATATATATATATATATATATATTCTGAGAAGGTAGAGCTGATGGCTGTTTAAATATTTATCCTTGTTTGCAGAGTACAACCAGATGAATTCTTCTTAAAACTAAGAGTGAATACTTAATGAAAGAAAAGAATATTTTTATTTACCAGTGGCTGGGGATTACACGTAAAATACTGTAAAACAT